>NC_040878.1:92021947-92083647 GCF_003676215.2 Rhopalosiphum maidis | reverse complement strand
TGTTTTTTTTTCTAAAGAAATATTTCAAGTTCACGTTGACCTATATGGGATAGGTATACCCAGCCACTACGAGTAGATGTCAAAAATGAACGAAACGAATAATAATTATATAGGACTTTTTATACACGAATAATGCAAATTTGTGCAATAGTATTTGTGTTAATAATGCACGTATAAATGCACTTTAAAATAATGTCATTAAATGTACAAACGGAAACACTCGAAAAAATGTAATCGGTGAATCCCCAAGTATTGAGGTCAAGTAGTTTCAGTCACCAAATTGTATATATAAAATATGAATTGTACCTGGACCACGGGTGGGGTGGAAACTAATACCCTCTCGCCTTTTTTCACCTCTCTTAAGAAAAATCAATAGTCTTATCCTGAAGTCTTATCTTGATTTCGACTGGAAGCCTTTCAATCATTATATTATTTCTTTTATAAGCTATTACATTTGTGTCTTGCATTATGTATTTTTTTAAAACAATGTTTATACATTCTAGTTATTTCAAAATAATTTCACAATTTATTAGGTTAACTGAAGTAATAATATTTATTTTTAATTTTTTTATTTCACTAATATTTAATAATTAATTTGGAAATTCCCATTTGGTGTATAAATTTGATTAGTTGATAGTTTTTTATATTCACATGATTTAAATAAAAATATTTATTTTTAATATTAAATTCGTAACATATCCACAATCGATAAAGTATAAAATATTAGATTTTTAAAGTTGAATATTTCTTTTTCTCTATGTAACAGTAATCATTTTAAAGTACATAACTTGTTAGCTAATATATGATATAAGATATTGGAGTAGAAGTAGTTATTAATTTATCGTATAAATTATAATATAATGTGTATTGTAATATTGTAAGTTTACTAGTAAACTTAAGAGATAGTTTCACGTAGAAATAGAACTGTGAACGATCACCTTTTAGAATACTTGGAAAGTTTGATTTATTAATCAAGTTAATTTATTAGATGGTTGTTCAATAGAACTTAAAAAATTATTTATTTCAAATTATCAATCATATAGTTCATAAGAATTATTATATAATAATATGCGTCACTTACGGTGATAAATTAATACAAAATTAGAATTAGAATTTGTCTATTATATGGTTATTTATTAAAAAATTTACGGGACTACAAAATAAATTTAATGCTAAATAATATGTAGAAACTAACAAAACATACACTATTACAACGTATCACAGTTATTTATTAAACTTAGATGTACTGTAAAATAGTTCGAAACTTGATTAGTATTGAAACATTTGAACGAATACAATAAGTAATAACATAGAGTAAATAAAAATACTGAATACTTTCAAAGATTACTTTTATACGTGATTTTTGGTTTTTTACTTAAGTTATAACTAGGTACCTTAAGTAGAAATTATTGTTGATGCATTACGGAATCACTTGAATTTAATTATTTTCAATTGTTGATTAGTATTTAGTTTATAATACTATAAACCATTTGTGGTAATATAATATTTAAATATTAAATGTATAAAATAATCTATGCGTATGATTTTATTTGTAAGTCACTTTACATGGACTATAGACATAAATAAACACGACAGTGTCATGTCAACAAATTGCCTTCATGATATATATAATATACCCACTGGAATTGTCCGAGTGTTGAATAATTTATGGACAACGACCCTAATATTATATTATCTTTTATGGAAAAGGGTTAAAACACCTAAGATATAATCAATTAAATTAATTATATCCTGTGTCATTAGGTAGGTAGTTGAAGTGATCTTGATGGAGAAAAAATAATATTTTATTAATCAATGTTTAACGTTAACCATGGACTAAATGAAAAAGTAATATTAGAAAAGTACTAGCTGAGTTTTCAAAAAATAATAATTTTATTTATTGTTTAGTCATTTAATATTGTATCAATATAATTTTTCAAGTGGTATTCAACCTGCAAGCCTTTGCAAAAATACTAGCCTTATATTTGTACGGTTTGTGTTGAGATTTATCGTTTAAACATTTCGTTATATTACGCTCACACAAAGAATATAATAATGTTATAAAATCGAATAAAATAGTTATAACAGATGATTCCGCGTAATTTCGTTTAAACTGTAAATACGAAAACATTTCAATTAAGATTTTTGGTTGTTAATATATAATTGCTGTGCTATATAATATCGTGTTACATTACGTTTAAAACGTATCGCCCCAATATAGTAATAGAGTGGTCTTTATAATTTGCGTTTCTCGTTTGTGAGCACGATATCATAAATAAATATAGCTTAATTTATAAATTATGAGTATTGGGAAGTAAAATCTTGAACGAAATTACTAAATCCACTAAAATATAGATCATTTTTATTTTATACTGTTAGACTTGTGTAATTTTTATTATAAATTGATGATCATTAACTACTATAGATTTAACCCGTACACGATGATTTGTTATGATTTATGATAAATATGTATAATATATTATGTAATATGTAAATAATGTTTATTAAATTTGGAAAACTGTAGTACGAAACAAACTAGGGGTCTCGTTTACGCGCATTGAAATACATATCGATGTAATATTATGTTAAAATATGCAGTCAACAACCGCGTGTTGTCTACTCGTCATGCACATCCATCTTTCTGCTATGTATTGTATATACCAACGTTCAATACATAATGATATAATGATATAGCTGATGCTGCCGTTTTGCGATTATTGCGAGATACGCGTGCAGTACATTTGGTTCAAAAGATATGACGGTCATCGGGCAAAATTGGAGACCAGCGAGCATATCCCTTCGCCGCACACTGTGGAAATTTAACACCCAGTGCTAGACGGGGTGGAGCGAAAAGACTATGGTTACCGAAGTGATAATATAGATCGCAGTCATTAAGAGGACGCCACACCCACGTAGTTTGTTGTCTCCCGGAGATGTTTAATTTAGATATTTTAGTTTTGAAACAAATTATGAGCATTTTCAAATTGTCTTTTATTCTCATACTTTTACATATTACACACTTATAACTGGCTTTAAATCTAAAAGATCGTAAAAAACTACTAATAGGTACATACAGATAATTTTGTTATAATTACATTTTACATGCATCTGTAAGACTGAAATTATAAATTCGCGGGTGTGGTACGGGCACACATAGATTTTATTTTAAAGGGGGGGGAAGAGAAATAAAAACATTTTAAAAATATGAGCTAAAATAAAACTCTTACATACCTAAATCGATAAAACAATAATATTCGTGTATTTTTAATAATAAGGTATAAGTATAGTGATCAATAATAAACGAATTACTTGTGTTGTCTAAGATAACTAGACAATGCATACATCATAGAAATATATTTATCAAATAATATATTCACGTATTAGTTTTCCAGAGGGGGAGAGCAAGTGTCTCGTATTTTCCTCCCTAATGGGTGCCCATGGAATGTGTCACTCTTAACGCGGCTGTATCATACTATATCATTATTTATAATTCATACAATATTCAAATATTGTTATATATAGTATAGTTCCTTGCTACGGACGGACAATAATAATAATGATCATCCATGCTTATTGTCTTGCAACCGACACATTGCCGATTTGCTCATTACATTATACTATTTAGCCACGCCCGTGGAATTCATATAACTCGTTTCCGAAATAATTTCCGCGCTTCCGTAATCTGATACCACGGATCCAAAACGCCGTTTTCCGTGGCCGGGTGATAAATCATTTTAAAATATAGTGTATTACACATTTACACCTTAATATCCTGTCATCTAAACTGCAATCGTCCGGTTGCGCCGCGTCTCATATTGACCTATTTTAGTTTTTCATATCCCGATTGCGGCCTATGAAATGTAGGCGGTTCACTGTATTTTTACACAATAAGTATAATATTGCGTATTCATGAGCTCATAATATTATTTTCGAGCGAATAGTGTTTTCAAGTTCATTAAAGATAAAAAAGTTGAAAGACTGCAATATTCCAAAGATGATGGGATGCAACTGTAATGTGGTTAATACAAAAAAAAAAAAAAATGAAAAATTTGAAAAATCAATATAATGATTGTTCATTATAGTATAGCGTTATATCATATTATTATGCTGTTATTACTTATTAACTTAATATGAGTGTTGTTTGATTATTCGTTTTATAAAACTTTTCAAGAATAGAATTTGTATTCTAAATGTTAAGAGAAAAATATATTATTACCAGTATATTACGAGATACAATAGAATTACACATAATATACTATAATTTTTATAGTATAAAAATTATAGTATTATTATTATTATTATTTATATTTTTTTTATTTTTTATTTATTTTTTTTTTTTGTATTTTTACTAAATCTATTTTATTAATACGTTTATATTTTATTTTGTGAACCAGTGTATATTAGGACACAATCGGTATATAAAAATCAATTAAATTATGTACTAAAATTGTATTTGTATTTTTTCAAGTAAAAAATAGCTACTACAATTTATATTTGTACATCAGTGTATGGGCTACACGAATTCAAGCCACGACATCTTGGATCCATACGTATCTATTATCATGATTGCTGTCGTACAATAAGCATGGCAAAATTAATGGGTTGCTAGCCTTAAAGCCAACACTTGAGTCGAGAAATACTTAGTTTTTAGTCATTTAAAGTGGGCCCGTTATAAAGATCTACCTCGGGTTTCTACAGGCTTACCTCCGGCCTCGATAACAATAAATATCATGTTCTGTAAATCCATTTGCAGCGTTTGGTCGATGACTGTTCAAACGTTTTACCACCGTGAGGTCACGACATTAAATTTATCGTCGTAGTCAGATGCGCATATTATATATGTATAGGTCTGCGTATTGCGTAAATCGCGAGGCATTACTGAACGATGTTTAAAAGAAAAATAGATAAAAAAATCTACACATTTTGTAATCGTATCCGAGTATCCGATATCGGATCGGACGGTTTGGCGAATGCATTATTGATGTCGGATAATAATATCGTTACAAAATAATGTATTACCCTCGGAATTATTATAATATTATTTATTATGTTATTACAATGCCGCGATCGCGCGTCGTTTGTAAACTTATTATCGTTTCCCCGCAATTACCGAAACATTAGATATCGTTACCGATTTAACAATCAAATAATATTTCATGCACAAATAGGCATGCATAATACACGCGGCGTCGATAAAATCGTACGATATAAATTTCCCTACACACACGTCAGACGTTATAAGTATGATTAACAATGGACACGGAAAACGAAAGTTTTCGGGGCTTAGATAACAGTTTCGGGTCATATTAGCAAAAGCAAGAGTGTCTATTTCATTATTCATATTTGCGTACAAAGCTCCGATGAATAAAATGTATTTGTTTATACGTATTTTGGCATCGTTCAATCCGATAAGTAAAGTAGGTACACCCATTCACGTCAAATTGCGAAATTAATTACACGGACTTGGTTATATAGCTATTTATGTCGTCATCGTTACAGTACGGAGTGTAATGGTATCGAAAACAATAATTAGCAAATACGCTCTTTTTTTAAAGTCGGTAGGTTGAAGATATATACATATATTATAATATAGGCGTATTTCGTCTACATCAGTGTATAAATATAATGCACTTTAAATATTCGAAAGTTTCATGACACGACGAGAGGTTGTAAGCGAATAAATATTTTTAACGTTGATTTTGGTTTGTATATTATTTGCATAACATAAAACATATTAATGGTAGTGGAGTTATTTCTAAAAATCAAATTTCAAAATAATTGGGTTTAGCTTTCGTATAAAAATGCGATTTAGTGGTCGAAATGTTTATGTTGTTAAACTAACCATCTAGAATATAATGAGATTTATCCAAGGAGTGGTTCGTTTTATATTTTTTCAGAGAAGTAGTTTTAATACAGACGTTTTCTAATGGTATACGAATTGAATTATACAAAAACAGAATCTATAGTGTTTCATTTAATGCGAAATACTCCTATTTTATCTCTGCGTCGTTTTTATGGTTTTAAAATTTGCAGTTATTATTGTTTTATAATATAAATTAACAATAATTTACCTATATATTATTTATACGTTTGTAAAATATGATAAAATTTATTTTAATTTCATATTCTAAGCTGAATAATTTTAGAATATTGAATCAATAATCGATGCTTTAAAATGTTTATAAATTAATGTAATATTTATTAATAATAAAAATGTGTGTATTATTATTTTAAAAGAAATATCAGAATATATAAGGTTAAAAATAATAGCCAATAGGTATTGGCATTTGAAAGTCTAAAAAGAGTGTAGTTAAAAAAATAGATTGATTTTTTTAAATATAGTACTATCATTACTTTGAACTTAAGCTATACACACATATAATATAAATATACATATATGTATTATGTATGTATACAAATAGAATATAAATAAAATCAATGGACAAATAAGTATGGAGCGCTCGGTCGGGGTACTCGTTTGAATTCTATTCATTGGACGAGTGGATAATCCTATTTGTAAAAGCCAATTGAGTTGGAACATGTATTTTCGTTTAGCGACCACATTTTACTTAGGTATTATTGTGTATATATATATTAAACACTATATTTGACCTTACGTGACATAGGTAGCATTAAATAATTTGCAACATTAGGATTTTCAAACACAAACTATGTTAATAAGTAGTATAATATTTAATTTATAAATAGATAATAGATAATAATTATTAACTTGAAAGCATAAATTTATAGTGATTTATGCAAAAGACATAATAATTTATTGAACAAACCAAATACAATGGTTATAAAATAATATAGGTACAATTTGCTGTATTGATTTAATTTCTTATAAGCTTTTTAAATAAAACTGAATAAAGTGAATACAAGTTTTGCTTTTATTATAATCTAATAAATTTGATTTATTTTGTACAAGTATTAAATTATATTTGATGTTGTTTTACTTCATTTACATTGACTAGGTACGTAAACCTATTCAGTCTTCTTAAGAATGCCATTTATTAGTGTTTCAAATTGTAAATTTTAAATTAATTTGTCTTAGACTTTAAGTAAACAAACTCTTTGGATACAAATGAAATCTAAATACGGCTTAGTATTCGAGAAAGCATATTAAACAAACATAGCATGTCTTCGATTGTGAAATAATTTAACAGTGCGCCAAACAATTATTGATAAATTACGTGTACTTATATTTAATTTAAATGAACTTGTACCGTTCGTATATTTTGGTAGATTTTAGGCTTAGGTTTTATATGTATAATTGTATTCCATAACAAAACTTGCAAGAAAAAGATCAATGTAGATAATTACTCATTTATTAAAGTTTTAGTAAACACCTCTTTGATAGATAATAACTATTATAATTTATAAGTAAAATAGCTAAATGTTAATAAACAAACAATAATAATTAAAGATTATAAAAATATCAATAATTTAAGAGATGTGATTTAATTGTATGCATATAATATTTTACCATATTATACTGGTTATATTAATAATCTTTATTTTTTGGAAAATTAATTCCAATTTACAGTATATTATTAAGCGGGTACACTGACAATGATTGACACTTATATTATATATAAAGTATAATGATATAATATAATACGTATTGTATCGTTGAGTTATAAGAATATTATAATGATAATAAAAAAAAAAAAAACCATAAAATTGTTTTTTTTTATTAACAACTATAATTAGTTATAACCGCGATGACAATTTGTTCAGAGATAAATTTATGAAATTAACATATTTTTTAGTGTTAGTGTTAGAGTCATTAAGATATTAAGCTATGAATTTATGAAGTAATTGTTTTTGTACTATTTAAGTACAATTATAATGATTATTCGCGTGTTCTACTGCATTTATTTTAAGGTTAATGCGTTTAAGTAATTTCGGGCAGTCGATTGAGTTGTTCAATAATAATTTGAATAGGAACTTTAACTCATTTTTTAAAACAATACTTTTAGTTTAGGGTAGATTAAAAAATATTTTCACCCTTATATACCCTAAATATGGAATTCTCTCGACACTGCCTTTAATGAAAGCAGCCTAAGAAAATTAATTAGAATTTTAGATTAGTACAGCACATTAATATATGATCTTGTACGGCGCATATCGCCCGAAACGATAACTGAACATATCGTTTTTACAATTCGTCTCGCCGTTGTGTCAGTTGGTTATTATAAGTACACACTGGTGGTGGGAGGGGAATTAGTGGCCTTTTATGGCATCATACTTCAACTGTATCGAGACTTTCGGTACAGCAATTCGGAATGATATGGCCATCGAACTCTCTTACAATATTACGCGTTGTACACCCAATGCAGTGGCAATCGTCCCTCTTATAGGAAATAAATTGTTCGGTATAAAATGTATTTTTAATTGTATATACTTGTTGAAAGAGTATGTTGTATCTGTAAGTGTTTTCAACACCTTACTAACGCAAACGGCATAGTAAAATAAGTTCAAACGGAGCATGACGCGTGACATCCTAATAAGTGTTTATGATAGACGGTTATAACTACATAGAGGTTTATATGACAACAAAATATAATAAAAGTCGTTTTATTAATATGCTACCGTATTTAACTCATTATTAGTAATTACTACATTTATTAGAAGACGTATAGCAGGTACGTCATTATGTGTGTGATAGATTTTGTTAACATTAATGCGTAATCAGAAACAGTTCAGTTACAGATAAATAAGACAACCGTTAAGAAGCCACACGATATGCAGGAAAACTTTTCCTCTGAGCCCTCACTTTGAAAACGCCCCTGTGCAATGATCGCAAAAAGATTCATATCAATCTCAAAGCATTGAATAAAAAAATTATGTGGTCGTTGCAGTACGTCGTATGCCGTTCATTCATTTCGTAATAAGAGTAGTGTCGTCGGGATCGATGGAGCGCGATGACCATTGGCGGCAGATAGACGAAGTGGCGTGCGGGGGGGGGGTCGTGTGCGAAAGAATTTATTCGACTAGTATGTCCCACCCCTTCCCCGTCGACCAACAAAAGTCGGATAACAAAAAAAAACCCTTTTCCGTCGGGGAAAACCGTGTATAATATAACGTAATACGTGGGTCAAATGAAAAAACGAAATATTATTATGATTAGTGTATTGTCTCGGCGAGGACTCGTTTGCCCGGCCGAGTGCTTTACCTCCTCGGAAAAACAGTAGGTACAGCGATGGACCACAGCGCGGTCAGGGTACGTATATATATATATATATAATATGCACACACCGCACACCGCGGTCGTTCGGTACACTATTTTACAAACCATTAAAACATCATCGTTGTAAAATAACGATTTCGCCGTAGTATTATAATATTATTAAAAAAAAATAATATTAACGCTTATTTACGTCATTATATGTAGGTCACGTGCATCCCCCGGGTTGTCACGAGATCCGACGGCGGCGGCGGCGACGACGAAGGTGACGGTCGGTCGATCAAGTGCGGTGACCTCGAGTTTCGAATAACGTGAACACAACAATAACAATATCATCGAAAACCGATTTGGGAGGTAAGACAAACAACCGCGCGGGGATGCCCCTCACTACGGCCATATAATATACTGTGCGTGTAAACGCATCAACTGCAATTAAAACATAATAAATGTACGGAAGCGACGACGACCGCAGCCGCAGTGGCGTTTGGAAACTCGAAACGTTTCTGACAGACAGACGATTCGTGGCGAGTGGAATCACTTACGATATTTGAGCATCCGCCGAAAAACGTACGGTTTACCGTTATACTTTTAATCGCCGGTCGCGGTAATTATTATACACTAAAAGCAGTCGACATACAATTTACTACCCGTTGGCCGTTGTCATCCGACCACCCATCTCGGAAAAGTTCGGAGACGATCGCACGTTCTCGTCGCGATGTTAACATTATATAATAATATATTGTACTGCAATATTTCATTTTATACGTACCAACGTCGGCGAATTGATGACGGGCGTCATGACGGCGGCGTCTGGAGCGCACGGCGTTCGTCTTCGGCGACGCCCCGGCGGCTTTGGTCGTCGGGGCCGTACTCGTGACGGTGTGCAGACGACGGTGACGGTTGTGAAATTATGTCGTGCAAACGGCAATACCGATAATGTTATCGATATGTCGGCGGGTAACGGCACAGTACACGGACGTATGACAATATACGACGGCGTGTACCGTAATAACACTGCTACCGGTGAGCGGCAGTCTCGTGGTCGTGGTTCCCGTTACCGTGGTATACGCCGCGGTATAGCCTATACAGGGGTCGTGGTACGACAGCAGTGCGTGTACGTACGTACAGACACGACACGGGCAATAATATTATTACCGCAGCCGACGATGCGTACTACTGGGCCAGACACACGGGACGCGCCGATCCGCCGACTGCCGGTGCTGCCGGTGATGACGCTGTCGCTGTGCCGCCGGGCGGCGTTTGCGCGCTCCCGAATCCCTTCTCCCCCGCGCAAACACGCGCGCACACACACACACACACACATACAAGCGCGTGCGGTCAAACGTGTATACACGTACGGCGATCGATTTGCGCACGCACCGTCGGGGATCCCGGCTCACGCACACGAGCGCGCGGCGCGCAAAATCGTAAATAGCTATACCCGCTGTGCACGCCGACCGCCGTCGTCTCCCGTCGCGGCGGCGCGTATCGCATACGGCATTACACCGTACAACGTTATACGCGCGCGCGCCGCGCTCACTCGCCCCCCCCCCTTCCCCCCGTTCGCTAGGTCGTACGGCGCGACCGGCGACTGCAGCGTGTAGAGCGCCACGTCGGCCCACCGTAAAATATCTAATGATACGATGGCATATTACGGTGGCGTAGTAGTGTACGACACGAACGCACACGCACCATCAAGCCGTTTGCGAGCGAGCGAGTGCGTCGCAAGCGTCTGACGCGAACGGCCGCCGAAATATCATTTATACACCACCCCGTCCACCCCCATCACATACACACACACACACACACACACACACACATCCACACTCGCGCGCGCGGTCCCCCTCGCGTAACGCGTTATAGGGTGGTTTTTTTTCCTGGCGCGCGTTGGCGTGTGTGCGCGCCGGTTCGGGTGGCGCGGCGGGCGAGGGATGTTTTTTTTCCGACCGGCGGTACGGCGGCCGCGCCCGCAGACGAGACGGTTTGATCAATTACCTACCTCGTGTGTCGATATATGTACGTGTCGAGGTGTGGCCACCCGCCCCGCTCCGTTCCCCGCGAAAATCCACCAGAAGTTATACGCATTGCTCTCTGCCTATACGTATACATTTCTCACATGTAGAGCGGCGTGTGCGTATAATACATAATATTCATCGTTATACCGTACTTTGCGATAGGGTAGATCTTCTGTGACGTGCTGTACGTCGCGTTTGCCTCGCTGCACCCCTAAATTCGAAATCGGGTTTTTTCGGGAAATATGTTACGGTACGATTAACGGTGATCCGGGGGGGGGGAAGGGGAGATTTCGAAAACTCCGGTCAGAGCGTTGCGGACCCGGGTGCCGAGGAAACTTCCCAGCAGACGTCCGCGAATGAACGTCATTGATTTTTCACGGGGAAATCATATACAAACTGTCGAATCGACTATACGATTTGGCGGTATAAATATTGCGAAACGATTTTAATGATAGAAGAAAAATATAGTGAGTCTTGGACATTTTACTGTCTGGGATGCGCACTTTACGTTTTTTTTTTTATCGACACTTTACGTTTATGTCGCACAACCCACTTCCTAGGAATGCTGCAACGACCCTCTGTGGTGTCAAGTATTTTTGAATAAATCTAATTTTATTCACGGAAGCAGACGCAAAGTTTGTTTGATCTAGTAGTGGAAAATGTCAGACGGTGTTGTGTTGTCAGATGTGTGTATACGTGTCATATTCTGCACACCGCGAGCCAGTGTTTACTTAACTTCATACGATAACATAACATGCACTACGATAAATTAATATGTTTACACTGTGCGCTGTTAATAATGTCATGGAGTTGATAATCAATAAACGATATCCTTACTTATAAACAAGCGATTCAGACGGTTGTATAAGTACCCCTATTATTGCGATATAATTGTCTACGAGGGCAGTTAAAAAGGTCATCATCGTCGTATCCACGCCCTCCTTGCCTTTCGAGAAAGTTTTGTTCACACGGAAACGAACGTTATTCACTCAAAAGTATATACTAAGCAGATTACTAAAACTATACGAAAATCAAATTCGCATAGTAAAAATTAGAAAATTAAAATTCATATCTGTTACTCGTTTGAATTACAATTACACGTTTACACGTCATGTTTTTGTTTTGGATTATTGCAGAATGTGAAACGCGATGTGGGTATAAAACGAGCGATAAATGTTGTATTTCGTTCAGATTTGTTATGTTATTATTCTATAACCCGGTTACAGTTATAATGCGGTATATCATATTGTATGTATTATGTATAATACAGTAGGTACTAGGCTTTTATAAGACTCCATGAACTTATTTTCTAGTGTTGCGTATTACGTATATATAACGCAGCCTGTATGTGTGTGCGGGATTTCAGCGTGACCTCGTAAAACATTATCCTTGATGGGTTTATACGTTTTGTCGATCGAATATAATAAATGATATAATATAATATTTTGTTATAACACCCACACATTTGCATTTTCGCCCGGCAAGCATATAGCGGTTTGTGCAAGTGTGTGTGTGTGCGATGGCGTGCGCACTATAAATGATGATCGGTAAATTATATTATTGTATAACACTACAACGGGAATGTCGGTTGAAAAATTAATATTTACGACGCGAAAAAACCAATCTCGTCGGATGCAATAGGTATATTTGTTTAAAAACGTGTTTATATTATAAACTTGTACACGGAATAAATCTATCATGTATCTAGAAAATATTCGATTTGGTTGGTATTCCGCGTCGAGTCTTTAAGTCATTAAATCTTAACAGTTTAAATATTTCAACGAATGTATAAATATTGTTGCATTATCCATTGACCTTTATCGTAGAGAATTTTTTTTTTTTTTTTAATAACAAGTATTATACGCACCAACATAAAGTATGTTCTTCGTAAACTTTTATCTTGTATTTTCAATTTACTTTCGAATCTATCTTAACAGTTTTATATCATACAGCTTTTAGGTGATTAATTACTTAAAACTTAAAAATTGGTTGTAGTCGTATAATAAACCATCATACTTTGGAGCCAAATCGTTATTAAATTTGTTCTCCGTGAAGAACAAAATCAGAATTTAAGTGTCGGCTTTATATTATTGTGGTTGCTTTACGAATACGGTTTAATACGTTTGGAGATTTCACCCGAATAAAATCAATTAGTTCGGTGTAAATGTTTGCACACGTGTCACATATATATATATATATATATAAACATATAAAATGTTTAAAGTGAACACAAACCTCTGTGGTAATGAAATGTATATATACACGGATCTGCAACTTCCGGATATAAAATTAAATGGCTGGTGGCGAAGTGAAGCAAATACAATCAAAAGTCCGGAAAAGCATTCTGCTCATAAAACCGGGTATCCGGTTTTCCACACGTTGTTTGTAAAAACGATCTTAATGTGGTATATAGGGTAAGTGTATATATTATTGATCGCCACCCCGCCACGGTCCATTTTCGAAATCAATAGTCACCGGCATCGTCGGTGGTAAGGTTTTGGTGTTTAATGTTAAGCCTAATGAAAAAGTCCACCGCGAGCGTCTCTTACGGTTTGAGAGCATTTACGCGTAATTATTGCAACGAACGATTTACAGTAATCGGTGATTTCATATAACATTATAATATGTCTATGATCTATTATATCGTGTTTTTGTACGTGTAGATTTAATTGACTAACGTTTGCCATTAACATATATATATATATATATATATAATTATATAATTATTACAAATTAAGTACAAAAACGATTTTTCAAATAAAATTCGGTAAAATATCTCGAAAATTAAAATTTATTGACCATAACATGAACAATATTAATGATCATAAATAAACAAATAAATAAAAACAAATAAAAAACAATAAGATTAAAAATTTGAGGTGTGAATTAGATACCTATGATTAAAATGTATTATTTCATATTATTAAAGATGTACAACATGGTAGATTTGCGTTCAATCGAACCAATTTTGTGTTATTAGCTTTGATTATTATAGTGATATTAGAGAGAATTGGTTTATTATTAAATTTAAAGATAAATATTTAAGTACATTATATCATATAGAATAAATCATAGGCTTTTATTAATATTTCAATTTGTATGTGAGTTGTAAATATTTTAAAATCATGATATTTTGGACAGTACTATCAGTACTTAAGTTTTACACGGTCAATTTAAAATCAAATTATCAATAAAAGCATCTGAGGTATTACGGAATAACGCTCTATTACCTTTAATGTTTATTATATCATGAGAGTTCTTTTAAATGTTAAACCTTATGAGACCTAATCGGTTGTGCTAAACGCAAATGCGCTATGTTAATGTCCACTAAACTGTTTTCATTCTTAAGTTCTTGGCAATAATTTGCTGTTGTCGTTGAATTGAAATAACACCCTAGTGTTGACGTGTCGAAAGACGCAGTCCTTTGTTTTCGTATTGATTGGTTCGATTACAATACATTGTGCTGTTATTTCTAATTATAAAATCACAGCTGTGAAATTCGTTTGGTCGTTATTCGGAAATTCTATACGTGTCGGACGTACAGAAATATATTAATTTATTCCATTAAATTAACATGCGCATTCTGCGAACACCAGAGTTTACGCTTGCGTACGCTTATTTAATGTATTACACAGCGCGGTAGTTTTCGATGGTCCAACAATATGGAATAGGGATGTTGTTTAACCTAACCTTGGCAAAAGCTATCATCCCTCAAAATACTTTACGGTCAGTAAATCACTATAACTGACACGCAATAACTTTTAAAAAAACTTTTTGTACTCAAAAAATGCCACGTTTTAAAAATTGTTTTTACTATTAAAGTCGGGCAAACGAATATGATGTTGAATTTTTAAGTTTTAATCGTTTAAGTACAGATTCAGGACGTGTTTCGTATAAATGTATTAAGTACCTATACCTATTACACAATAAAATTAAAAAAACCGTTAATTTAAAATAATACCAGTTATTGAATGATTGAATATAAAGTTTTTACGTGAATACAAGATTTATCACTAAAGTTTTATTACTTCTTCGAAAATAAATAAATTTATTTAAATTATATTATTTTAAATTTTAAGCGTAAAAAGTGTTGTTAAAAATAATTTTTCAGTTTTTACGACAACGTCCGATTTGCATTTCATTTTCGATATTAAAATATGTGCACATAAGTAAATACGTTTTTTCCCTAGAGAACGGGAGGGCTTGAGCTAAACTTATACTCAACGACCACGACTATAAAACCTAACGAATTATTGAACCATTTCCAGAATAGCTTTTTAAAAAAAAAACAACACAGAGCGTTGTTTACGACTTATTTTATCGGGTATACATATTGAGAGCTATTTGGTTTTCAATACGGCCAAATGCTGTACAAGAACATTTACTTAGCTCTAAATATTATTTTTACAAACAGTATTTCCATTTCACGTAAAATACGGTCATCATAACATGTTTCTGGAATTAGAGTAGAAGTTAGAATACATTTAAATAATATATTGTATACACGCTAATGATATTATAGCTATAGAACCATCATGAAAAATTGCAGTATGTTATGTTTAATTTAGATAACTAAAAAAGCATTAATTTGTTATGAAAATATGTGTTAGTAATATTACCATTATAGCGGCTTTTAAATTTTTTTTTCAAGTACTGATAAAAGGTACATTGTAATATTTGTATATAACTTGAAGACAAATTTAATATGTAGAATCGTGTCGTATAAAAGTAAACGAATTAGATATTGTTTATAATAATATATAACTACGTTCTTATGGCGCTTATTAACCTTCCCGTGTGCTTCCGATACTATTATCGAGAGTTTTCACAATTATTCAGGACGGTGTTTTAGTGTAAAACACGAATAATAAAATTGTTCATTAGCATTTATTCTGAACCATATCGATAAATGATAAAATTACGATCTAACTTTTAGTATACTTATTGTTTTATTCATTATTGAGTAAAAATATGTTTAATGGTAAAATAATGCTATCTATAGAGCTTATTGGTCTGGAAGGATTTTTATTAAATACTAAATAGGATTTTTTGGTTTTAACAGAAAAGTCGTTTTAATTAACCAAAATTATTACAATCGAACTTTCATTTTACGAATAAAATTGGAACGGTTCCCGAATGCGGGAAAAATAATTTTATTTTCCAGTTATTAAATTGTGATAGTAAAGATTTTGCAATACATCTATGTAATTTTTTTAAGGGTGGATGATTGATTGGTTGAGTATTGCTCGCTCCTAGCGGACTTTGGTGTTTTGTTTTTTATTTAGAGTTTAATATTTTTTATCAACCACAAACCATAACCAACTGTTAATAATTTAATAATAATAATAATAAAATCATAAAAAACAATTATTCCATTTTATAAATCCATAGAGAGGGGATTTACATTCTGACTTAGTGGCTCACTATATAAAACAATTAAATGTTTAGTTTAGTTTTATCGAGTAAAATTGTGAGTGTAAATATTCTATGATAATGTTGTGTATATTATGAGGAATGAAAAATTGAATGGAAGTGGTTTGATCCGTAATTTATTCATATGTCCATTATCTTTAGCTCAAAATTTAAAACCAGAGTAAGTGTGGAAATGAATTGAGAGGTTGTAATGTGAAAATTATAGAGGTTAAACATAAATATATTTAGAAAAGAAAAAAAAACAAGAAGGTATTTTTCTAATAATTTTAAGGAATAACTACTAGTAGATTGTTCAAGACATTTTTAATACATTTTTTAAAAATTAACGATAATTCTATATGTTTTTTATTCCTTTGGAATTATACAAAGTATAACCATCCAAAAGCGATGGCTAGAGAGGGGGGCTTATGAGAGGCGTGATCTTCCCAAACACCGAAACTTCACCAAAGAAGCAAATAAAAATAATTATTTAGTGTGTCCAAATTAAACAGGTACCAAATTATTATTTATTTTAAATTATTAATTTATATTCTGAGTGAAAGGGTCTATTGTTTTTACCATGATATTTAGTTCTTGTTCTTATTTATCCCGTGCTTATAATTTTAGGTAATAATATTGTTCCAAAAAATTAATCTATTTCTCTTTTTAGATCAAAAATCGCATTAAATTGATACATTAAAACGTATTTTTTTAAACTTCACAATAATAATTCAAAAATGTATGAAAAAAACTGTAAATGGGATTTTTTTTTTTATGATAATGTTGCCTTAAAAATTAAGCTCGACTGAAAATTAATGGCAAATTAGTCATATCATACAATTTATTTTAATTATTTAGTCATAATTTTAAAAATATTGAAGTTTAGAAACTTGAAATCTTAACACTGTACAAAAAATGTTATTGAAAATACAAACATTAAATAAACATAAAAAATTATTGTTTGAGTCGATATTACTGAATCTTAAAATATACATCGAGAACTATGTAGTGAATATTTTGATTGAAGGATTTTTTGAATTTTAAATGCAAGGTTCAAATTTTGATTTGACCTCCACTTTAGATGTTTAGTTTGGTTCTAAAATCTTAGTATGGAAAATATTCTAATTGAGCTTTTGAAATCTTAATATGTGTATTATTCAAATTATTATAATTTTTCATCAATTTTAATACCATAATTTAAAGTAGTCGTTAATATAAGATATTTTATATTCTAATTCAGTATAATATTTTATTTATCGTGTCCAATTCGGTCAGTTTTGTTAGCATATAAAAATGAAATATTATAATGGTACGTCTGTAATTTACATAAAATGTAGGTAGAGGCCAATAATTTCCCACTTACTAAAAAATAATAATATATACTAATATGAATACTAATTGTTGTTAATTATTATAGTTTGTACAGAAAAGCGTAAAAAATCATTATTTTGCGTCATATTCATTAGATGGAATTTAACTTTATTTAGTTTAGAGTATAAACACATTTTAAAGCTTTAATGTTATAATATTTTTGTATTTTAGTATTCTTAAATCTCGGGCATAATAAACTTTCTAGTTTCTACCTGCTCTTATCTATAGTTTGCACGCTATGATAATTTATGACATGTTGTTTATACGAAGTGATCATTTTGTACGCACGAAATACGTATCCCATACTTACGAAATATCCAATGTAAAATTAACTTGTAAATCTCATTTTGCATAAAATATTTATTTGAGTATTTTAGTATTAAGAATTTTACATCTGCTACAACAAAATAATTTAAATTTATAGTTTTTAGATAAAAACTTTAAATAGTTTGAATTTGAAAATTTTGTACAACATAATAATTATGTATAATAAAATGATTAAAGTACTAAATGTTTAAATGTTTATATAGTATTGTTATATGTAAACTATTTCATCAAAAGAAATAATTAAGTTTTTAAATTAAATTTATATGATTAGCTAATTAGATTAAATCATTGTGTAGAGTATAATTTATGTATATTCATTATATTGTATATTACAATAACTTATTCAAATGATATAATTGGGAAGAAATATTGATTTTTTTTTTGTGTTTAAAAAATAGCGCAACGTACAGTCTCTAATCGTGAATAGTGTATTAGAGCTTAGAAGGTGGCTATTTTTATTTGATAGAATAAAATAACTAGCGATCTTGGACTACAAATTGGCAAAGTGACCAAGCGTGGCAATGAAACGTCACGAAAATCATTCAATTTAGTCTAAATAATTCTGTACCTATGTGGTTTTTAAGTTGTGTGTGACATATATTAGATATTTCAGAATCCCTACTGAATGAAACATTAATTATAAATTGATAAATTGGTGGGGATGAATGTGAGTATTGAAATATTTAAGGGACTGTAATAAATTACAATGGTTTTTTGTTTAATTTATTTAACCGGAAGTAGGAATATTTTAGATTCTGAATAGAGCGATGAATGTATTGATTTTACAATTATATGTTTTTATTTTTTTTTCTTGTGTTTGTCATCACTTTTTGGAGCTCTAAAAATGATTAGATATTCAACTTTTTAAGTGGTGTCTGATAACAAATCGGATACCCAGCAAGTTTTATAAAAATCGAGTAAACAAAAAATGTTGAGGAAAAATGGGCATATTTACTTAAAGCCTGTTCGACAAAATCGATTTTGTTTTTTTGTCAAAAACTACCTAACCATATAGACACTTGAGTTTTTACCAAATATTTATATAAGCATTTTCTAAAGTGATATTCATTTCAAAATACTTTGACTCTTCTTGTGCTATTTATAGATATTAGACATTTTCTGTTTTTTAGTTAATATCGATTTCTGTATGATAACGTTATGACTTGTGAATCAAAAACTTTAAAAATTGAATACAACGTTACTTGAAAGATTTTATCTTAAAAACCTAAGAATTTCAAAAATAAAAATTCACAATTTATTAAGTTAAAAAAAATTGAAAAAATGGATATTTAAACAAAAATAATAATGGTTTAAGTTATTTTGTTGTAGTTCAAGAAATATTATCACGTAATTTTCAAAATCTTTCAATTAATTATGACTTATATTTTAATACATTTAAGTGTATACTATGAACCTATTCAAACCAGTTTGATGTAAGTCGGTATTGAGTGGTAAGTTAATTAAAGCAAAAATAATATGGCATTACGACATTACAATATTAACTACGACATGATAGAAAAATAAACTACAGCAGCGGTTCCCAAACATTTTTAGTTCACGCTTCCCCAAAAATAGAAAAAATTAATCCTGTTTCTTTTGAATAAATGATACAACAATTTTTATAAGTGTATTATTGGTATTTGGTACAATATCAATTTTTACCTCGTGCCTCCGCTGTTATAAGTACTTTTACTTTCCAAGGGAGACGTGTCTCATAGTTTGGTAATCACTAAACTATAGCATAATATAGCAACAATAGTTCCCACTAAGAATCATTTTTGTTTGCAATGATTTATCTTTGAATTAAAATTTAACACAATATCCATTAGTCATTATAATAATATACTTTATCAATTACGAGATACATTAATATGCAGCAGAGTGACTCCCCCTGTTTTTCATGTCGTTTATTTACAAGTTTTGAGGAGTTTCTTGCAAAAATTGAGTTTAGGTTGCGTTTACGGTTTATTAATACTATAAAGTTTTGTATCGAGCGAAAGGTTACGCAAAATGCTTTTAAACCATATTAAATACCTTACTCGTATAATTTCGTAATCACGTGGGTATAAAATTATTATAATAATAATTTGGTGCGAGTTTGGAAAATCGTGTTATACGCCGTTATCACCTCTAGTAAAGGTCGAATCGACTCTAAAGCATACATTTTGTTCTTTTATAGTTTTTTTTTTTTTGGTTTTGTTACTAACAATACGGTAGTGTAACAATATCCGGCGAATACACGTCATCGATGTATTGCATTGCACGCGAGGGTTGTGCGACGAGCGCCCGTGACAAAATTATAATATGAATGTGGTTTTTTTTCTAATCTCAAAAATCAAAGCGCAAACAGTATTTTTTTTATTTGTCAATACTGTGCATGTAGTATGCTCTTCGATCGTACTCGAATACAATGTATGTCCTATCCATTTGCATATTGTGTATACATGCTGAGTTTAGGTGGCAAACGAGGACGAAAGATTGGTATTGCGATTGCAAGAAAACAGTGAACAAGCAGTGGCGGTGGTAGTACACGGCTGGAAGAGTTTGAATGCTGCGAAATACAGATATAGTCTTTGTGATTTGAATGGGAGTAGGAAACAGCACAAGACAGAAATCGGTCCGTTGCTCACGATAATAATATATACAATATAGATGAGTATTTTATGTTTTTTTCTTATTTTTAGCATAAACATAGATTTTCACGGTCGACGTGTGTGTCTATTTTCTTCAAGACTCGGAGTAGATACTTGTTATAATAATTCTGTACTTGATTGAGAATAAAAAAATATTGAATTTTGCACAAAGATTTCATTAATGGACGTACCTAATAAAAATTTAGATTATTGACCAATGACCGTATTATTAGATTCTGAGTGAGGTGTAGTGAATGTATTGATTTTATAATGTATATGTTTTTTAAATTTATTTTTATGACAGTCATCTAACCTTTTGGTTTTGGAGCAGTAAAAGTTTCTCAACCATAAAAATAAAAACTTTTCAGTAAATAATTAAAGTGTACTTTGCTAACGCCAATCTCCAAGTTTGGGGAAAAAACAAATTTTTTACGCAAAATCAGTTTTCGACTAAATTTATTTCGTTTTTTTTTTACGTATTTCAAAAGAATATATATTGAAACATACATTTTTAATTAAATATTTAAAATAGCATTTTCTAGACATGATATGCTACGTAGGAATGTTGGCTTCTTGTAATATTATTAAAACCATAACATTTTTGACTTTTATTAGTTTTTTTCAATATATGAAAAATATCGTGAATTTTCATCACTAGACGTACTACCGCTTCAAGACTACAAATATTACCATTTCTATATTAATTTGATATTAATCGTAAAAAACATATTCATATGAGATATTATACTAGATTATGTAATAAATATTTTAAAATAATGTGTGTGTAATACAAGTTTTATTCGTTAATATTGTAATAAAGCTTGAAAATTAGGTATAAGATTTCTCATACATTTTTCTTTACACAATTAAGAATTTAAAAAATTCATTTTTTGTTAATAAGAAGTTCAAATTTTTACTAGTTTTATCAAAATAGGTGAATAATTTTGTAGTTAAAATTTAGTACAGTTTCTCACAAATTTTTTTTTGCAACAATTAAAAATCTTAAAAAAAAATAATTAAATAAAATCAATAAATTATTTTTTTAAAGTCTAACTTTGAAATGTCGTTAAAAAAATAGGATATTTTAACAAATTGTAATGGTTTTAGTTATTTAGTTGTAATTTAACAAAAATATTATTCGTAGAAATTTGAAACTTTGCCATTATGTATATTATTATTACAACACCCAATGACATTTTTAAAATATTTAGATTAATTATAAACTATTTATACCACGAACAATTTACATCGGTCTACGCCTCTACGGCATGTCGATATAATTGACTTATAAATTAATAAAATCTTGTAATATTACACTTATGAAATAATATTAATATTATAGTTATTATTATTTATGTAATATATGTTTAAAAATTAATTTTATGTATCATATCAGTAATATTACTAATAGAAATTAATAATTGATAATTGGAAATTTAAATTTAAAAAACGAACAATAATACATCATGATACGATTATAATTATTAATAATATAATACCAGCTAAATTCGACGTTTTTTGCAAACATTTATTCAATCTGAATTAATAAAGCAATAAATTACTTTTAGCAATATAAATATTTAATAAAATATCCTTAGAAATATAGACTGACATACTACACTTGCTTAGAACCGTTTTTCGTTTGTAATGATTTATCATCTAAATTACTTTTATGATGACGTACACTTGCACGCGCTATACAGCAGAGCGAATTAATCGGTTTTTATTTTTAAATTAAAATATTTAAACTGAATATTTTACATTAATTAATTTCGATACAAAAATAATGAACACCAACTCAATGGCTAAAATTTATTATTTATGAATTATAAATGTTTTATATTTATACAGCAGGATTGAAGTGGCTGCAGTTGAGGATACATAGATAGTACGTGAGTTCATGTTATTACTTATAACTAGTTTTTCTATTTCTCTGCTCATTTGAAATGTAAATAAAATAATAATCTAAATTTTGATTATGTATTAGAGTATTTAGGAATATATTGTAACTATACAGGAATTTATAAAAATTAAGGTTACCGTTATAAAAAAATAATGAAAAACTTTAAGTACCAATATATGGTAAAAATTGCTTTTATTTCTCCTTCCTTTAAGTATATGTACCTGTTTACTTGCTTAATTTATTCATTGATAAAATGATTTTTATTTAATTTAGAAAAATAAAATATTTTTACATAATAAATACATAATCTATCTTATACAAATATAATATTATTAGTAAGTTTTACTGCGATGACTTAAAAAGCGTTGTTTTTAATACATCGGTTGAACCATGTAGTTTTATTTGAAAAATCACAGTAGGTACAGATAAAGTTTACAAAGTTCCCACAGAATACCAACTATTCACAGTTCTTGGAAAAACACATTTCCTTTGATGTTTACATTTCTTAAGTGCTTGTTGACCCAAAAATGTTCATTCAAAGAGAACATAAATATTGTCGACGACGATAATAAATATTGTTTTTCAAACAAATTACACAATTTATGCAATTCTTTTTATTAATCGTCGGGTTTTCTAATAGCCCAGTCAAATTAGGAAAAAGTTCGGAACTAATTCCACGAAAGCTGGAGTTTAATTTTTTTTTTAGATCATACCTTACTTATAAACATACTAAAAGTCCTGACACCTACCCCTTGTGCGTAGCCCCCCACCCCTCTTCAAAGGGTGGCGCACCCCTTTCACTTGTTTCGCTTATAACTCGTTAGATTTTTAACTTACGATAAAAATACCCATGACCAAAATTAAAGACCATACAATTTACCATAGACTTGTGCTACTTTTAATATATATATGTTGCGATAAGTGTTATTTTTTTAAAAAATATAAAAAATAATTTTTTTTTATCTTTTTTTTTATTGTGTTTTAGCCAAAACCGTCAATGATACGCTGAAATGACCTATGACAAAAGTTAACGAGCATATTATTTTACATAAGATAACGTTAAATTATTTTAACAATTTTAATTAGCATAAGTAAAAATGTTTTTTATATAAAAAGTGACGATGTAATTGAACAATTTGTTGACAATTACAAAATATAAGAATCAGAAATCTAATTACAATATACTAAAAAAAAAATGTCGAAAGCTGAATTTCGGTATATGAGCAGTTTATACCTTATTTATGAACATACTAAAAGTCTTGACACCTACCCCTTGTGCGTAGCCCTCCACCCCTCTTCAAAGGGTGGCGCGCCCCTTTCACTGTTTTCGCTTATAACTAGTTAGCTTTTCAACTTACGATAAAAATACCTATGACTAAAATTAAAGACCATAAAATTTACAATGAAAATACATTATTTTATTTTACATACATATTTATAAAATTGAAATAAAAAAAAAGTTAATTATGAAACTATTAATTACATACAGTAATTTATAAAATATTTACAAAAATTGGAAATTATACATTTATTTTTATTTTTTCAGACTATAAGCTATGAAGTTAAATATAAAAATAGTGTTGGGTTTTGGGTCCTGAAACAAAATTAATTAATATACTTAATATTTTCATATTTAATTATTTAAATTATATTATGTATTGAATTATTAAAATCATACAGTACCTTATTAATTATATTATGTGGGTCTAATTTTTTTTATTGTCGGTGTGTTGGTTTCTTCTTTTTGATTTCCAATTAAAAATATTTCATCGATATTGTCCTCAAAGTTGTCATCAATATGGTCCTCTTCTACATCATCTATGATCGGTTGCTGATTTAAACATGAACCTCCGTGACAATGCTTGCATATAACCGAGCATAGCAATCCTGCTTTTCGACAGCTACAATTTTGTTCACATGTTTTTGCGCAGGCACAACTGATCACTTTTAAAAGAGTATCCGGCGCTGGTGGCTTTTTCGTGAAAACTGGATTTAGTTTGCCATTATCTTCTTTCCATCCCCAATTCTGTGGATTTAATCTATTACCACGCCACAACTGTATTTGCAAATACACTCTATGTAAATGTTCTCGTGCCGCATCGATAGTAGGCGGAAGTCTAGCTAGTTGTACTTGTTTTTTGTTGGAAGCTGCGGTTTTGTGAAAAATATGATGTCTTAAATTATTTAAAGATGTAATATGGGCTGGAGCTTTATATAATGCTAAAAGATATTTTTCTCCAGCACATTCAATTTCTTCGGGCGATGACGATTCATTATTAAATATTAATAATGAATCGTGTAATTCCGGGTGTTTTTGAACTGTTTTCAGGTGTTTTATTTTGCCTGTCTGAAATAATGACGAAGTAGTATCACA
Organism: Rhopalosiphum maidis; assembly: GCF_003676215.2. Lineage (NCBI taxonomy): Eukaryota > Metazoa > Arthropoda > Insecta > Hemiptera > Aphididae > Rhopalosiphum > Rhopalosiphum maidis. The sequence goes on along the minus strand of NC_040878.1, from coordinate 92,058,419 downwards.
TCCACCCACCGCATGGATAAACATAAAATATTGAATCTCATTTTTAAAATGTTCTTGTAAACTTCCAACAGCATAAGATCTTGTTTCTATTTTTCCTCTACCCGGTTTTTCGAATATTATTGTGTTTTTTGGAGGACTTAATGTTAATAACAGTATAAGTAAATCAATATCCTCTCCTATGACCACTACTTGGATATTATCGTCGGTGTTTCGTATAGCTGTATTGACAATAAGTAAATCAGCGTCATCTTCGGCTTGATGAACAAGAATACCCGAAGTCAAAAACTTTTCAGTCAACATTGTTATAAGCCTTATTTTGTTCTCGGTGTTGGATAAAAATTTTTCTTGAGTGGTTAGTACATCCATTGACTCTTCAAAAATTATGTTTGTACTCGTATACATATTTTTTCGTCGCTGTCTTTCTGAATTTTTAATATTTAATTCGGTATTTGCGTATCCATCAAATACAACTATGCAGTTAGATCCATAGTGTCTTTTCACGTAGCTTATATAATTTTCTATGATATTTCCATACGTCGAAGTTGAAGGCCATACAACACGATGCAATAAGAAACCTCCATCGATTACTACAATAACATTTTTGTCCAGAACATTGTATGTGTTTGTTGTAGTTAGAAACACATCATATAAAATTGATTTTTTAGATTTTCGCATTTGACCTGATTCGTCGAACAATGAAAGAGGAATAGGTGATAACTCGTATTCAAAACATTCTTTGAGCTCTTCGTCAGTCTTAACTCTTATCATTATTCTTTGGAAGAGTAATAAAGGATCAATTGAAAAAATGTCATCTCTAATACAAACCGTTAGTTTTTTAGCAAAATCTAAAGGGACTACGCGATTTGCTCGTTGTAACTTGACATCACTAAAATTATCACCTATAACATTGTTCATCGTCTGTTGGCCGACTTCTTGTGCTTTATAACAATTAATTTGTTCATTTCCTACAAATCCTGTTGAAATTGACATAATTTCGTGTAATTCCGGAAAAGGGCTATGTATTTTTAACCAATTTGTAAGTATACCGATATGTTTGTTATCGATTTTCATGCGAGAATCTCGTTGATCAACATGTTGCTCTGACGTAAAATTAAATGTGTTTGTAAATTGTTCAATTTGGTCGGTTATTGTACTTGCAACTGGAGTGCCTATAAGCCAACGAACTAAAACACTATTTTGAAAACCTCGACCATTGATTAAGCCACCAGATGTTTTCATAGACCGCATTAATGTTTGTTCTATAGTCATATCTGACCATGTGCCACACCAAAACTTGCTTGATCTTTTAATTGTGAAGTAACCTTCATTGCAAAATTTTTTAAATTCTCCAGGATGCATGTGTTTTTCTAATTGATACATATCCTGTAGATATAAATGAGCAGATTTGGCGTATTGAAAATGTCCAGTTGAGTGAAAAAAGGGTATCATTTTTTCCACGCATTCTAAATGCAGATACCAATTTCCCATGCGTTCGGCATAAATAAATTGACGAAGAATATGAACTAAATAAAAATATTGTATCCAAAGCGTAGCAGTTTTACCTCTAGAAGCAATTATTTTAATTTGATTTTCTACTTTACGTATGAGATCTTGAATTATTTCTTGGTTTTCTATATCTTCCAAAGTCAAAGTTGTATAATCTGTATTTGAAATATAATTTTTTAAAGTGATTTTATATTCTTCGGTTAACTGAGTTTCGTCCAAAATTATTTTTGAAAGACAAAGCTGAGTTAACATATGTGCGCGTACTGCTCTTGAATATGCATGTCCTGTCATCATTTTATCAATTGAATTCGCTGCATATATAGTGTTCCATAATTCTTTCAAACCACTACCAGCCATAATGTAACCAATTGAACCCATAAATGACATAAGAAGATGAAACCCACCAAGTCTTACTACTATTTGTGGATTTAATTTAGAGGATTCAACAATATTGCGTGCTTTTATGTATAAGGGTTGGTCAAAAGTTACAAAACACGTTTTTTGGTTTAATTTTTTACTTTCTTGAGCTGCGAAAATCAAAACCGAATGAATACAATCGAGTGAGCTTGGTGGTAAGTTTACAAATGGCAAAAAACTTATTTGCGTTTCTTGGTATTCCTGAGAGTCAGTTATAGTTTCCATAAATCCATTCCAACCAGGACATTTTATAACACCAAGCCACTGTGCGCACATCCAGTGCAATTCACTCGGGGACAAATATGTCACATCATAAACAGTAGGCCTAATATTATTAAAATCTTGAATTATTATTTTGTTATTCATATTACCCGTTTTTTCAAATGAAATAATTGGAATTGATGCAATATTGGCCATAGTTTCTGCAGTAACAACAGTTTTTAATTTTTGTATTCGATCATTCCACTGTATAGAATTTTTGGGCACTACACATTGAATTCCACCCATTGTATGAAAAGTATTATAACCATCGATCGTATTAATATTGAAATCAGCATTATCAAAAACAAATTGTGAAAAACTGTTTTGGTTAACTTTTGGTTGTGGGTATAGTAAAGATGATGACTCAAAAACATAAACATCGGTGTATGAAGCACAAAATCCAAAGTTTGAAAAAATATCTATAGCACGTTTTGTACCAAAATGTCTATGCAAATAAAGACCAAGTCCCAATAGAATCGATGAAATGAACGAGCGAGGCCTACAACAATTTATTATGGCATGCGCCAAAGCCACAAATTTATTATCATATTTTTGAGATTTTGTTTTTTTATTTTTACCACAAACTTCAGACAAAAAAAATAATAAGCTCTTTGGTACGTCTTGTTTTACATTATCCATGAATTGATTTGGTGGAGGAAATGAATCGATCTCATAAACAAATGACCTTATATCCTCTCGTATAATAATAGCTGCTGCTTCGACTATTCTTAACCGTTCTTCTTCTTCATTTGCTTTTTTTGAATTATACCACGCATTTGTTAATACTTTAAATCCTGTATTTTTAAAACACACTACTGCCTTTTTTCCACGGCTCGTTGTAATAATTATATCGTCGCCATACTTATCAATCAATTTATTTTTTAAAGTTTTTTCATCGCACGTTCCTTCCATTTTTTCATGCAAAAAATTTAGACCAAATTGACATTCATTTTCAGATTCTAAAAAATCACATAAATTGGAAAAAGCGTTTGCTAGATCTTCATCTTGTGGTCTCCCTCTTTTCTTATTTTCATCGACTGGATTTGTCGAGCAAAATCTACGTTCACACGATTTATGATACTTCGATTCTTCAGATACCAAACACATCACACTATTCAACCGTTTGAGCACCTCTTTACCCCATTCATCATTTCTTTTGTTCGCTACGTCCATAATTGAGGTTTTAAAATGAAGGGTAGATACTTGTACTATACTATCTCGACGTTCCTTACTCAATTTTTTTTCCAATTCTTTTGAACATTCTTTGTCGCAGAATAAACAATTTTCTTTAAATTTAAATATATAATTTGAACGTAGCTTACCTTTGACAGGTGATATGTTACTCGTACCTTCTTTTTCATTAACATATTTCCTTATGGTGTCTGGTCTTGTGTAATTCTTTCGGCAATCTTTGTGAACAAGTACATTTTCTAAATTCACTAAAGACTTCCATTTATTATCGAATCGCGCTTTACTCGAATTTATAAGATTTGCTATGCCCTTAGCCTTTACAGATACACATTCACTTTCAACACTTAGTTCTTCATCACATATAAAACATAAATTGGCCATTTTTATAAACACTTTCTGAACTGAGAACGTTAATTTAAAAATAATATTTACTCGCATAAATATATCGACTGTAATGTAACAGTTACAGTGTTCACTATTGACTACACAAACATCGACTGTCGACCGTCTACGTATATGCATCAGACACCACCTGGCGAAATACCAGACGCCCTTCGGAACGCCACTACAATCCGAACAATACAACAATAGATCCCCTCAAGATTCAACGTTCACTGAAACCCTGTTTGTGTACACGTGTACTATGGCCGGCTCACCATCCACAACAATTCCGATTCTACGAATTATATCTTTTACAACCATTGCGATAATATAAATAATATAATATACACGTTAATATAATCCAATGACATTATTCATACTGTATATTTTATAAAATTATACGACTATTTCAAATGTACGACTTACAATAATTAAAATTATTAATATAATTTAACATTACATTATGTAAAATAATATGCTCGTTAACTTTTGTCATAGGTCATTTCAGCGTATCATTGACGGTTTTGGCTAAAACACAATAAAAAAAAAGATAAAAAAAAATTATTTTTTATATTTTTTAAAAAAATAACACTTATCGCAACATATATATATTAAAAGTAGCACAAGTCTATGGTAAATTGTATGGTCTTTAATTTTGGTCATGGGTATTTTTATCGTAAGTTAAAAATCTAACGAGTTATAAGCGAAACAAGTGAAAGGGGTGCGCCACCCTTTGAAGAGGGGTGGGGGGCTACGCACAAGGGGTAGGTGTCAGGACTTTTAGTATGTTTATAAGTAAGGTATGATCTAAAAAAAAAATTAAACTCCAGCTTTCGTGGAATTAGTTCCAAACTTTGTCGATTTTTGGTCTAATTTGACTGGGCTATAAAATAAAATATAAGAATAAATATTCGTGCTTTCGTGATATGTTTTTAATGAAACAAACGCAATATTGTCTTGGTCTAAAAATAATGTGTTTTTCTATTAATTTTTGTGAAAGTACCTTTATTATTAAAATTGAAAAAATAAAATAAAATAATATGTTGTACGAACTTTATATTTTGTAACAAAATTCAGTACTCATTTTTTACTGATTTTTTGTTTTTGTATGTACAGCAAATCTAAGAGATTAGTAGAATATTCCAACTTTTCTGTTGGAATATAGGCTGTAGAGGTAGAGTTAAAGCTACAATAGAATTTTATGAGATTTTTGGAAATCAGAGCATGTCCTCTGGTCATTGTGATTTAAGTATATCTATACAGCACACAATATAATGAGTATTGATGTTTTCAGATTCAAAGGTTTTGAAATGAAAACGACTTACAAGCGCTGAAAATAGAAAATGAACAGCATTTTGCACTTTGGTAGATGATAGAGAACGATGGCTGTCAGTAAGCGAGAGTAAGGAAAAAGTTTGTTAGAAATCGGGTAAAAGTAAGCATACATAATAGGCATATAGAAACTTGAAAATAATTTAATTACATTTTTTGTATAACTAATTTATATTTTATTATAAGTAATATTTATATTCAGAGAATGTATATTATAATCTGCAAGCATTAAAATATTGGATTAGGATCGGAACTCAGTTAATAATTTTCCAAACTCAAAAATACTCATAAAGTCATAAGTCATTTATACTTAAACATTTTGCTAATCGATATTGTTTACAAAACCAAAAATATTACGTTTTCATCAGAACAGAAAATATTTTCATTCTTTTACTCTGGCACAAGTCCTACCTGAGGATATTTATATAATATTATAATATTTTTATAATATAATGTACATTGTACATTATTACATTATATGTGATTATAAGATATTTTATGGCGATTGGTACCAGTGACGAATATTATTCGTACTCCGTAAGACCTATTGTGTCACGTAGAGTACGTGACCTGGAAAAACAGGCGTACTCATGTGCAATGTACATTTATATGTCATTTAATGTGCATATAATGTGCTACAAAAAGGATCGTGTAAACCGGGTCGTTGGCTCAATAAACCATTTTTTTAACCATCGGGTATTTATATATAGAGCATTGTTCACAAAATGGGATTCGTGTTTTAAAAAAGCTTTTAAGTTCTAAAAGTCACTAATCTTACAAACCCGGAATGTAATCGCTTGGCATATTCAAAAAATTACCTATAAGACTGCGCTTATTTTATATTCGTATTATTTACATAATTTCATTTTGAATTTTATCCACAAGAAATACATTTTTAAACATCATATATTTTTTTTTCAGAAGTACGGTTTAAATGTATTTAATAATTTATCGCAACATCGTGTTTTTCATAAAATATTTTATTTTACATACTTTTAATATCATTGATAAATAATTTGTTCAAGTCTGATTAAAATAACCAGAATGTTTTATGTAAATACTTTATTTTGCTCAGAATATAATTTTAAATTAAAATACAAAGTGATTCAAAAGAGTAGAAAATAATTTTAAGATACTAAAAAGACATAGTTTAGAAATTCTTTAAATACTTATATTCTAACACACTAAAAATTATGTTAAATCATAAATATTAATTCTTTGTAAATAACAATTAATACTGTCCACCATAATGTTTTTATCGATTGCAAAAAACTATATTAGGTATTGAAATTATTTTAAAAATGTCATATTTTAAAATTCATGGATGTTTAATAACTGGATATTTAGTATGATACAGTTTGATGGGATTTAACTTGACAGTTGATACAAAAAAAATTATATAATATTAATACTAAAAAGTAAAAAGTAAAATAAATCATTATCGTTTATCTTTTCTTCTACATAATACAAATCAATAATGCAAGGTAATTCACTAGATAGGTATATAAAAAATCTATAAATGTTTTTTTTTTTCCAGTAGGTACTTATTACAATAATATTATATTATAAAGTTATTTATTATTTATTATGGTTATAAATCTTAAATACTTAATTGGTTATGGCTAGAAAAATTAACCTTGGAATAATCAATTAAATATTCTGATGACATCCTTAAAAAAAATGATAATCATCAAAGCATAATGATATTATCAAAGTTATTTAATACCTATCATAAGTAGGCATAATTTTTAGCTTTAACATAAAGTCGTTTAAAAATAATATGATTTATATAATATGTTTAACGGCTAGCAGTTTAATAGATATTGTTTTCAATCCCAACTGAACTTTATATTTGTATCTAATATTAAATAGTATAATAGAGACAATTAGAGTTATTTAATAGTTTAATTGATGATAAACGCAATATAATTTAATCATGTGCATTTTATTCGCGTGGTAATACCACAAAATGATGAATATTTATTATTTGTTATTCTTTCACTTAGAATATTATAACCATTTGGGTCATCGGCTGACAATTGATGAACAACATTATTATTATATTTATTAATGTAATAAAAATATACGAGCATAATATACTAGTATTTAGTTGTTTGCTTTCGCGAATGTATTATACGACTTTTATTTCGATTGTATATTTATAATAATAATATTTATACATTTATTGTTTAAATATTTAAAAATAAATATAATACCGATTACTGGTACTATATTGAAATGTCTCAAATAGCATTTAAAAAAATTGTAATATGTATTGATACGTTTTATAATGATACAATATTATTATGGTATCAGTTTACGTTAAACACGAAAATTCATATAAATTTATTTTTTCGTAAATGTGTACATTACGCCCTCATCAACTACAATGTATATTGTGTTTGTGTATACTGTATAGTGTATACAAATGGTATACATATACAACGACTAATATAATGAGTTTTCATAAAAATAAAATATTTTCGTCCCTTAACGAAATGGACAAACGTTTTTTTTTTTACTCTACTAAAGCTGTCACTTCAATCGCATTATAAATTGTAAAAATTTGTTTATTTTTTTTCGTTGCGTTTGTGTTTCACGCACATTTATTTAACTGCTCTCGTATAGGCAGATACCAGAAACGGTTTATTTGAAATGTTTTAACATTTCTATATTATAATAAACGCCACGATGACATTTTCCATTGCCCGATGCATTGCGAATTGACCTGCGTGAGTTATTTTAATTTTGTTTTTAATGAGATTAAACAGTGGTTAAAGTGCAGTCTTATGTATAATTTGCAGCACATGTGGGTCGTCTTTTTTACGAACGGCGAAATCAAATTACGACGAGCGTGTGTCCACGCTTTCGAAAATTAAATCAAAAATAAATTAATAATTATTGCGTACAAACTGAAGTAAAAGATTGAAATTAACGTGAATTGGTTATATGGATTACACCAATTAAGAATTATTTTGGATGTGCTTGTACATACGTATATAATATATTATATGTGAGCCTTAATCCATAAAATTATGTAATTCTAGTCATTTTATAGAATTACGGGTACTTTCAGTTAATATATTGAATGAATCCATCATAAATACATACTTTAACTAGTTATTCTACATACTAATTAGATATTTTATAAACTAATAATAACGGTCTAGCTAATGTTTTTAAAACTATTTTTGAATCCATGTATAAAAAATAAAAATTCATTTTGAAAAATTCAATTATGATTTGTACAACGTTAATTTATTAGAATTATTAAAATGTTGAACAAATAAAATATTTAAAAAAAATTTAATGATAATATTAAGTCGAACAAGTCCTAAATTATTATACAAAATATAAATATTAATTTTTTAACGTCAATTTATTAGAATTATTAAATTATTGTTATTTTTACAAATTACAATTTATTTATTAGTACACGAACTTTTTGGATGACGTTTAGAGGCACATTTTGTGGTGCACTTTTGTTGACACGTGTATTTGAAAAATCCTTGACCATTACCTAGCGATTAGTATTCGAGTACCTTTCGAAGACAAATATCTTCATCTGGGACGTCACTGACGTTATCTACTTCAGTCCCGGTTATCTACCTAACGATGACTATAAATTGGATACATTAAGGAACCCCGACTGGTATTCTATATATCAAACAGTAAAACCGTGTAGTTTATATATTAATGAGCATATTTAGAAATTATATAGAATTACAGAATAACTAGATATTTGATAAAATAACGTATCACTTTCATTACCGTTAACGTATTATATATACCTGGCTCTAAAGTCGGGAAACAAAGTGAGAGTCACGACTGGGAGGGGTAGAGGGCGTTTATTTTATCGATTGAAATTTTGTTACATAAATCCATCGGAGACTTGGCAAATTATCAAATCGCCGAGCGCCCGAATAAACTCTTAATTTTGATTTCTACGGTCAGCCCCATGATTTATTCATTGTAGGCCAATATATACACAACATAATGTGCACTCACAATTCCACACGAAATACATTATAAACACACATATACAGTGTTATAGTTGATTATGTTTTCACGAGTAGTTAGTTTATTTTTAAGGTCGATAAATACAAATTGATTACGGGTGTTTTAATAATGGAATTGTATTTTTAATAAAACGTATTATATGCGAGTAGAGGTACAAATATAAAAATGTAAAATGTTGAGTTTATGGGAACATTTAGCATAAACTATTTGGTTTAACAGTTATTTTAATATCGAACATAATAAAAACAAAAATATACCGTAATACATAGGTACCTCCTGTATAGAAATGCTTTAAACTTTTAACATGTTTTAAAAATAAAAAAAAAGTTATCGTGTATGTACTAGTTTTATGCGGTCTAGAAATAGTTCAAAACAAAATAAAACTTTTATGTACACCGCAAAAATTAAAATATTATTTATCTATAAATCACGTTTTAAATAACATTTTCAGTCAATGTTTCAGCGCCGGAAATGACGGTTCGACAATATATTCTATTCTGTGATATTGTTTTAAAAGTACGGTGAGTAAATATCGCTCATGATAACAAAATTTGCAAACAATACGATTTTTTCGGATATTTTTCAGCGATCAATCATCGCACGTCTAACGTACACGTAATAATATTGTTATTATCTAAATTGAAATCAGATTATTTCAATGATCGAGTGTATGTGAATTGCTTTTTTTTTTTTAGTTTTATTATTCGTACAGGCCCGACATATGCGTATAATGTAAAACGGTAAACCGTTTTTGAATATAAATTCAAATCGTCCCGAGTTTAATTATTCGTTTCGGGCCTACAGTTTCTAGAAGTGCCTATACGCGCGACCTTTGTGTCTGACCGTCACGTCATTATAATACGAGCGACGCACTCGCACGCCGCAAAGTCGAAATTCCCGTGACCCGGGGACGTCACAGCGTAGCTTTTTCAACTTATGTTTTTCACCCCGTTCGGTCACTGGTGCCGCCGACCAGAATTTCGTATTTAGACGTTGTTTATATATACATTAAATACAATACGCGCGCCATGTATATATATATACGTATACCATGCACGGTCGTGGCGGCACCGAAAAAAGTTTTTCCCGACGGATGGGGTGGGATCAATAGTTCGCCACCGTAACTGACGACGACATGAACCCGGCAAGAGAGAGGACGGAGGAATCGTTCTCTATGCCATCATTCGAACGGGTGGCCCCGCAAACAACGCGGGCTCGACGAAACCCTTTAATATTATTAAAACAACGGTATTACCGTGGCGAATTCGAAATAAGCGAACAGAGCGCGACGCGACCGGGTTAAATTGAAAAACAAAAAGGATTAAATTCGGCGAACAAAATCTTTTAGACCTTTAGTGTGCGCGTTCAAACGGCTGTGTCGGAAACAATATTTTTTCCGCTACAATTATTATCGTACCTATACGATTATTAAACCTTTTTCGTATATTGTTACGCGCGTCAAATAATTTATTAATGTATTATTATTATTATTATTTTTATACGGTATAGAGAACAAATTGGATGTGCACTATAATAATATAATATTATATAGTTCAGCCTCGACGGAGCGGTTAACAAGTGTCACACTCGAGTGTTATAATAACTACTCGTATATTAAAATATATATATTTCGTTTCATTGCAGCGGTATATAATAATTCGATATCTGTGCGGCTTGTTATTGACAAATATAAATCACTAAAACTCGTCGTGAGACGTCGTATAACATTATCGTAACGCGGCCGGTCTAATCGGTGCCGTTAATTAAATCACTATTCGATTACAGCAAAATGATTGAACGACAATAATTATAACACACGCATAAATCTATGTATAATTCGTATTCGTGTACAGAGTGTATCCGGACGAGTGATGTATACGTATTATGACCTACGACGTATATATTTTGCTGTCGGCCTAAAACCGTCAGATCTTCTTGAAAAGTCGTATACGTCCTATTTATCGGATACCTATACGATAATTTGACGCGCAATACGTATTTAAGTCGAAACTTAAATATACTATTACTGCCGATTGCACGTAACATAATTATTATATCATCGCGATGTGTAGTAGTTAAATAACGATTTTTCCGCAACATCGCCGCGCGCGCCGTAATTGTAAGATTTCCGATTCGTTTAGCATTTATTTTGGACCGCGGTTATAACTTTATACCGGTCACATCACACGCACGCACACGTACGCAATAATATAGTATACTTAGTACTTGCACACTGTGTGTACGGCGTGCCGGTAGCATCGCATATTTGAATTTCACGGGCTGCCGGTGAGGGGTGTAGCTGTAGCAGTTGTCTGTGGTCGGCCGCATATACCTACACATAATATTAAACCCGCTATATTAGTGGACGAAAACTTTCATTTTGTGTGTTCAGTAGACGTTTTATTTTTCGAAATTGTTTTTTTCCACAAAAGTCATTAGACGCATGCAAAGTCGATATTTATTAAATTATTTAGTAATCCGGTTCCGGTCTTGCGTGTTATTATATTATATATATATATATATATATGTTTTTTTTAACGAATGAAATTCGAAAAATTAATAAATAAATAAGTATACGAAAACTCGTAACGTGCACATGGTCGACGGTTAGTTTATTATTATACGTGACATATTACAATAATAATATAAAGGCCCCGTTTCTCGGTCTTCGATACGATGCTTTACCACGACAAAAAACACATATCTACGACATAATTATAATAAATTTACGTACCATTCGAAGTCGTAGATTGTCTATTGTAGATTTTAGGTTAGGTTAGGTTAGTCAATTAAAACTTTGTTCGAGAATCCTCCTGATCAATCTCATTTTTTTCATTATTCGAGTTAAGTTTTATTAGAGCATAACAGAATTGCAGGTAAATTAGTTTTTCCACTCACAAGTTTATTCAGGCGATATAATTACAAAAATAAATAAATAATAATATTAAAAAAATATCAATACATTATACTCGTATACAATGACCAAACTATTATTAATTTATCTACAGTCAATCAATATTTTATATCATGGATATATCTAACGTTAAAAAAATTACTATTTGTTGAAAATCGGTACAAAATACTGATAGTCGAGGTTGGTATTTTTTACAGTTTACAGTCACAAAATTTAGTGGGAAGTCTGACTTGAAATCAGTACTGTCCCGTCAAATGCAATACACTTTTGGTCGCATGTTATTGATCACACTAATAACTAATAGGTATTATAGTATATTAATAATAATAATAATATGTGTACACTGTATATAGTATACATTGCAATAAATCGTGTACGTTTAATCATACGGTAGTGTTCGTATATTATGAATAACGATCTCGCCGAAGCCATCTTAAATTATTGTCATAGCATGTAATAATATAATAATTAGTCGAACCACTCGAGGTGTAATAAAATCGACGCTAATTGATTACGAGACCGATAAATCGTATTATATATTTTTATAGTGGGTACGACCGGACGAGGGACACATAATACGTTCATATACATATGTCACGGACGATGTTATAATTTTAAGTATTATCATTACCGATTTCGGCATAAGTTCGCGGTCGTGTGTAAGGCGACTGCGCCTATAGCATGTGAATTATACCGCGTGCGATGAGATAACCTGAACTATTGTTATATCGTAAATATTAAAAAAATATCAGCCAAGACCGGGCAAGTCAATGATATTTCTTAACCGAATTAATTTGAGCTGTATGATGGAAACCATGCGATTAACTTACAACCTTACGTTTGTCACTACATTTTTTTCTGGTACATATATAGCCCACAGATAGCTTAAAATAATAGATAAATATCAATGAACGCGGGCAATACGTTTAGTATACGCCAGGAATAATAAGAGATAACTTATGTCATTTTATATCATTACCATGACGATAATCTTTTATATTTTGTTCTTTTGAGAATCGTACCGATTAATATATTTTATTTTTGTATGCATGTTTTATTGTTAATAATACAATTTTCCTGAAATTACCGCATACAATACTGTTTGGTATGATAATAATATATTTTATTTAATTAAATCTGGCTGATGGCAACAAAACGAGAAGCATGTTTAAGAATTACAGTTTTTAATTTCCTATCGTGTACCATCAATTATCCACAAACAAACGTAACAACTCGAATTTAATTGAAAGTAACTCGTTTTTTACTAAGTTGATATCGATGAAAATCAATTGAGTTGATTAAAATTAACTTGACTTTAACTTGTAACTCGTTTATATACTCAGCATCGCTATCACACATAATATTATAGTAAACAAGAAAAACAGTTGTGTAGTATAAACGAATAATAAAATATATAATTTACACACATAATATGTAGGTATACGTATTTATGTATAACCGCGCATTCGATGTATCATTATATCAATGTTATATTATGTGTACCATAATGTTCTGCTATACCAAATATGCGTCACATATGCACAACAAACATTGATATTACATGTACGTTCGAGATATCGTAATCCCCACCGGTTTAGTGATAACTCAACATTTGGACGGTCCTGTATATAATATTATATACGACGGCTTTAGTATAATGCGTGGTTGTATCAGATGAAGATTATAAACTCGAATGTGAATGATTAGTGCCGATAGCATTCGTCGTTAAACGCGCATGTCACGGTATTTTAATTATTATTATTATTATTATTGTTATTCAAATCGTTACTCGTTGTCATATGAATATAATGTTTTAAATCCATCTCGTACGCGTATATATATTATTGTACAGTAATATTATACGTGTATTTTTGGTCGTGTTAATTGTGCTCGTTATTTAAATACATCGATACATAATATATTAATAATACATAACGATAGATACATATGGCTCTGGGCGCTTTCGACTATGTCGTGCTTACGGTCACGTTACTCGCGTCCGCCGCGATCGGAGTGTATTACCGGCTCACGGGTGGCAAACAGCAAACGACACAGGTGAAACATAATAATATAATAATAATGTGCAAGTATCGTATAGGTACACGGCATAACAATATTTTACGTAATGTCCTAGTCGTACGACCGCTGCAACGGTCATTCTTTTGAACGCAACCGTATAGGAATATTCAAAACATTTATTTAAATAATTTGAATTAGCGCAATGTGACGTACTATATTTTAGTAGGTACCTGGGAAAATTGGGCAATACGCCAATGCATAAAATTCAGCAACCGAGTGTATACCGAGTGATTCAAAAACCATGTCTATATTCATTTTTCTTTTCACAACGAAGTAATTAAAATTCTGATTTTTGGAAATTTTAAACGACTAAATTTTTTGTATAATTTAAGGGATCAGTCGTGATAGTCATGATAATAATTAATAGGTATATGGCTAGTGATATCGGAGCTATAAATTATTATAAAGATTTTAAAATTATGTTAATACATAAGTAGTATTGCGGTCGCTAAAATGTTATAATTTGTAAAATTTGTTCAAGTATAACAAGTACCTACTTCTGTCATAGACTAAATAAAAATAGTATATCTATTTTATGTAATATGTTAAACTATTATTAAGGACTGTTTAATTCTTTGAAAGATATATTATAATCTTATCAGTATTTACGAACGAAAGCTTTTATTTACTATCCAAAATGTTTTATCATCGGGTGTAAACAAATAATGAGATATGTTATAATATTATCTTGTCATATTGGGAAATTAAAGTTTCACTTTTGATGGGATATGACTCGTTATCATCTATTATTGTGGAATCATTAGGAACCGTATTATCCGTCTACAGATATATTATTGGCCTTCATACAAATAAACATTAATGTAATCAAATTTAAAATGTTCTTAATGTATTTTAATAATATTTGTATACTTAATGTAATGTGTCAAGTATTCTTAAAAAAAAAAAAAAAAACGAATTTCTTGTTATCCGTGAGCCAATGCGGCTATAATTGCCATGGAATTTCCTTTAAATATGTATAAAAAAAAAATAAATAGTTAGTAGAGTGGAATAATAAATGCAAACAAATACAAAATAATCCAATACCAGACATATATAAAAAAAAAAATACATTTATACATTTTTAATCCCGAGTTTCCCCAAAAAAAAACAATTGCTTGGTTGTAATCAATTGTTATTTTTTGTTCATTTACTAATGGACTATTGAATGGATGATTTTAAATTACATATTTATGTACACACACACACACACACACACACACACACACACACACACACACACACACACACACACACACACACACACACACACACGAACACAAATATATATTGTAAATAATATTTCCAGGAGTACATGCTCGGAGACAAGAAATTGTCCATTATACCTGTGGGGTTTTCGTTAATGGCCAGTTTTATGTGTGCTACAGCCATGTTTGGGCTAAGCGCTGAAAACTACTTGAGAGGAACACAATTTATGGCCATTAACGCATCCAATATTATCGGTACACCTATTGTCGCCTATGTTTTTCTACCAGTATTTTACAAGCTCGGATATTTGTCCGTTTACCAGGTAAATCATTATTATGTAAATATTATATTTCATTAATACGTTGTATCACTACATACAATAATGCAATATAATATGCGGAATACACTGCAGTGAAATGCCTATAAAATAAATGATGATTATAAATTATAATAATAATTTAATATTGTATTAAGACTCTTGATAAATATTTGACATTTTACGCAGGCATTTAATAGGTATTTCATGATTAATTTTGTGCTTTGATCTCTTCCTTTTTTTAATTTTACAAACGATACACAATTTAAATTTAATTAATATTAATTTTGCAACGATGTTTACTTATATACATATAAATGTATATAAAAAAAATAAAGGCAATTTTTTGAAATACGTAAACTGTTAAAAATAAAGACAGGAAACTCAATAAATGTCTGTAGGGTAATATAATATTATGTCTTTGATACAATATTATCATGGTAGTTAATAGATTTTATTAAAATTTTTCTCAAAATTCTTATGAAATTTTATATAATATTTATACTCCACTAAATTAATTTAAAATATGTAGGCATATATACGTCATATATATTAATTCATTATTTATTTTAGTTTAAAATGATTGACTATTTAATGTCTTGTATCATGTTAAATAATGTAGTTCATTCGGTGTTATTTTCGGAACACCTATTTTATTATTGATCACTATTGTAGAATAATATACTTACACGCCATTGTTTTCACAGTAGTTCGATTTTAGCCCTTTGGGACTTTTCGCTGAAGTTCGGTCGGGTAGTAATTTTCAACCGAATTCACCCGTTCGAAGTTTGTGTAACTAAATAACGTTTCTTTTATACATTTCTTCCGACTCGTGTAATTAAACCACGTCATTCAAGGGTGATCGGGAAATGAATAGATAGGTTGAATGAATCCAAACAATAAACGATAAGAAAACAACCTGTCCATTGCACATTACAGTGTATCGACGAGCGTTTATAATAATATTAAAATAGAGAATCTCAACTTCCTATCAGATAGTATACATATACACATATATATATATATATATATTATATATTGTTTAAACACGCGTATAAATCTATTCACTAAAAATGGGAATGAATTTTAATAACAAAATAAATCGATGCAATATTATTATTATTTCAGTATTTGGAAGAACGTTTCGGCAAGTCAACTAGAATCGTCGCATCTTTGGCTTTTAGCATCCAGACGGTGCTGCGCACTGCTCTGGTACTATACGCGGCCTCGTTGGCTCTGAACGCGATCGCCGGCTTTTCGCAGACCGCGTCCATGATGGTCGTCGGCATATTGTGCACCTTTTACTCGACCGTTGGCGGCATAAAAGCCGTGATCGTCACTGATTTGTTTCAGGTCAGCTGTGTGTTCAATTTTTAAATTTAGGTTATCGATTTAAAGCATTTTTATAGTAAATTTAATAGCAACGATTTTACGCCGACGATTATTATAATATTTTATATTTGAATAGCATACTTCTGGTTGTAATATGGTAACTGCATTTACGATAAACCTAATCCATTTGAGCAACGCACTATTACATCAGTATTTTAACAAAATAATACTTCATAAAATTGTCCTCTACTGTTTTTTATATTAATCCTGAATTTTTATGGATTGCGATTGCTGTATACGGTTTGATCAAAGTGCCGCATTGAAGACACGAAAGACGCGTATTCGATTACAAATTTACTGTACGAGTAACAGAAGTTGAATGTATGTGGCTACGTCTATGTATGAACGATGGATAGCTATTGCCTATCGTAATCAATAAGGCGAATGTTAAAACCAAATAGCATTAAGAGTCGGCCAAGTCGGGGTCTACGACCATATTAGCTATTAAACGTTTTATTCCTCCTAAAATTAGTTTTTTACATTTTACTTTGTTTTGACTTCATTGTTTGGTTATATCTACCATGCTTTGTTTGTCTGGTTTATAACGATAAGTGCATTAATACAATCGTATTCAAAATATCAGATTATAATATTGTAATTGAAAGATTGTATTAAATAATATAAGAGATGGTTTACAATTTCCATTTACCTAACTATCTGTTGAAATGTATAACTTATAATGTTGAAATTATTTTCATAATACCAATGAAATGTAAATATACAATCACATGCTGAAGTACTTATTGAAATACAATTTCGTTATTATAATTCGAATTCGGTTACAGGAAAAGTTTTAATTTGATTTTGATATCTCAAATGTTATAAAGCAATATTATAATATAGTACTTAGTGTTCATATTCAATTTTTATGATACTCGCTATAGCATGTTTTTTTTCTTTGTCTCTTTGACTATGTTAATGATAACATATTATTATAAAGAGTAAAACCTTATAAGTTATAATTAAAATTTAAAATCGAAGACTTTTTATTGAAAATTTAATTTTTTGAAACGATTCCGAAATTATTTCCCGATACTCATTCATTATTTTAAATAAAATCTACTACAGATATTATTATTAATGTTTGAGTACAAAGTTTTAAGATATTCCATTTACAATATTCAAATTTTATAAAGGTATAAGTATTTGATACACACGAAATATTACAACATTGTAACCTACAAACGTTTCACCAACTAGATTAAAAGAAATTATATATTACTTCAAACAAACAAATGATTATTAGATTTTCTATCATTTGCCCAGAGTTCAAATTACATTTTCAAATAATCGCTGTACAAACGACTTACTATTTTTGAGGTTTTGGAATGATGTAATAAGTAATTCTTGGTTTAATTTTGTTAATGATTTAACATACCAGGTTATATAATAGATTCAGAAACCAGTGATTAATTTGTTCCAAAGTTTGTTCTGCATTAATTGATTACTTATTGTTTTAGATAATAAACAGTATACTCTATATTACATAAAACTCATTAAGTTTTATTTATAAAACTCGATTTATTCCCAATAAATTGATTTTCAAAACATGTACCTTAGTTGAAAGTCTACATCGACTTTGCGCTTTAGGCCACGTTTATACACGACGTTTTCCGCCTCGTATTTCAGGGCGTTTTCCGTCGAATTCAAAATTCATCGTTTCATATTGAAGTAGTTATATACTACGGATATGATATATACTTGGCGTTTTCATCAGCAGCGGAAATACCGACAAGCTTGGGGTTTGACGGACAAACGCCGAAATAATAAAAACGAACTCCTAATTTTACATTGTTTTAAATTAGGACGGGTTGTGCTGGTGATGTAAAACGCTGTGTATAACTGCGGCTTTAAATTAAACACGCTTGGAAATTAAAACAGAATAGCATACGTCCTAACGTTATTGCTTTACTTATACGTTATTCAGTTAGAGAATAAATTATTATTTCATATCATCAATATCACCAAAAATATAGATTAAAATAATGCATTATAAACTATAATATATTTTAGACTTTGATACAAAATATAATATACTATCATGATAAAAAAAATATATTTAATATAATATTTTTTATTTAAATACCTATTTATAATATTAATAGCCCAATAGGTATATCATTCGTAACGTATAATAAATATACAATGTTCACGCATGTAATACATAACAAATGATGATTTAAATTAAATGATGTAAGTAATTTTTCTGTATTGATTTACATTGATATTATAATATAATAATATAAATTTAATATAAATTTATTTTATATTAATATGTTTATTTTAAAATTGATGAACCTACGACGTAACTCGGTTTTTTGATTTGTGCAGTCGTTGCTCATGTTCGGGTCCGTTTTCGCCGTCATTGCGGTGGCAGCGGTCAATGTCGGCGGACTGACAGAGATCTGGAGGATTGCCTACGATTATGGTCGCGTGGAACTGTTCAAGTGCGTTGAGACGAGTGGGTATACAGCGTGTGGGAGCGTTCTCCATTATTAATGTACACAAACGTCCCGACAGCTTTCAGATCGACCCGACGGTCAGACACAGTTGGTGGTCACTGATGCTGGGCGGCATGTTCACGTACGTCTCGGTGTACGGTGTCAACCAGGTGCAGGTGCAGCGTTACCTGACCATGAAGGACTACAGAACCGCGGTAAGGACCCTGTGGTTCAGCTGGCCGATAACCGCTTTCTTGTCGCTGTCCATGTGCTTCGCGGGACTGGCCATATTCTCCATGTACCGGGACTGCGACCCGATCAAGTTGGTATACTCCCCGGACTTGCGTTCGGCTCTGCAACGACATTACTGATAAGGTGTTTCCGTTCGCGCGTGTTTGTGTGTATTCAGGGAAGGCAGAATAGCTAGTGGCGATCAGCTGATGGCTCTATTCGTGTTGGACACGATGGCCCACTTGCCCGGATTAACTGGCTTGTTTTTGGCGGGCGTATGCTCATCCGCACTGTGTTCCGTGTCCGCAGCTCTCAATTCGCTAGCAGCCGTCACACTCGAGGACTATATCACGGTAATATTTTACATTTATTTATTCATTTTTCATTTTTTTTTTTCATTTGCCGTCACGGTCCTTCTCACAAAGCTTATAGTCAATTTATCTCTCCAGGGGATGAAAGGTGGTCGATTGAAGACCGTATAAGCCGTAAGGGGATAAAAACGAAGACGCATAGTACTATAAAATGTATAAAACTTGATACGATATACACTTATATAAGCACTTTAAATCGTGGTCCGAAATATTTTTGTGATTTCGGGCACAAAAAATATCACATATATTATATCGCTTGTACCTGTATAGATCACAGCGATCGTCCTAAAATAATATTATTATTATTATTATTATTATTATTATTAAGGCGGTGTGAAACGATAATATTATTGGAATGTGTTTCGGATGTGTATAATATATAGCCACTGGCAAACGTCAACATACCCGATGAGAAACGCGTGATGTGGCTGAAGGTCCTTGTCGTTGTCTACGGGATCCTATCGATAGCATTAGCGTTTTGTGCGCATTTCGTGGGACCGCTGTTGCAGGCCTCGATGACGATTTTGGGCATTATCGGCGGACCAATGTTGGCGGTGTTCACTCTCGGCATACTTGTACCGTACGCAAACCAAAAGGTAACCATCAAATATGATTCGTTGTATACTTGTATAGCGCACGATAAAAAATTAAATACAAAGAAATTAGGAAAGTGGGTACCCTTCTACTGTACAGCAGATGTCGAGTGGGTCACTGTAATGAATGTGAAAATAGTTTGTCACATATATTTATTTTAGGACTGGGTGCTGAGTGGTGCTTTTTGTTTCTTTGTATTATTTAATTATAAGTTTGAAAAAAATAGGATTAGAAAATTATATTCTACTAAAATAATACGTTAAAAAATAATTTTCTAAATTAATATTTTATATTTAATATTCCGTGTCGAAAAAAAAAATGAATAAAAACATGTGCATGAATAAACAATTTTACGCTTTAGTGATGTTTGACACTTTTATAATATTTTTAGCACTACTGAACATCATAATGGTGCTGAAAATGACAACAATATTATGTATCACAAGATTTTAGGCTTAAATTCTATATAGGTATCTTAACGTAGTGTAATTCGCTTTTTGTTAAAATCATCTTTGAATCAGAAGAAATGCAATTACAAATATGCAATAAATTAAAATGTTTAAAAATTAAAAACAGAATATTTTTTTACTCCCAAGCAATTCTCATACATGCAGATCTATTGTACTTTTTTTCTTAAAACTCCCTCTTTATACAATTGCTTATGATCATGTAGACATGCCAAATTTTGATATTGATGTTATCTATGAAATATAAGCTTAATTTAGTTACTCTGGTCCATTGACATTCTAGTCATTACTAGAAGTGTATTTTTTAATGCATTTTTATTCGACGATTTGATTTATTTTTATTATAATTTTAATCATCTCTACTATAACCATCAATAATACATATTATTAGATATATATTTTGATAGTTATTAATCAATTGTATGCATTATAATTTTATGATAGATCAGTAAATCACTATATCCTATAATAGATCACCTGTTACACGAATCTCGTAACTTTTAATAGTAAGTTTTGAAAATTAATTCTAAGACAAGATTTTATAGTAATACGAATATATATTTTTATTTTTTTTGTCTTGTTCGACCGGTTTTAGTTACTGTATTGTTATAACTGTGCATATTATGTGTTATTAATATAGGGTGCTCTGATAGGCCTGGTCGCAGGCCTCGTTTTTTCATTTGTCTTGGGACTAGGAGGACCCAAACCGCCCGTGAACGATTTGCCCACCTACACTAACGGATGTTCACCGGACTCGTTTCACAATTTCGATGTAAACGTTTCTTCTACTACTCTACTGCTAGCGTCTACGTCCACACATGAGTGAGTATAGAGAATTTACATTGTACACGATACATAATATCTTGTAAATTGCGTTTGAACGTTTGAAACTTGAATGAATCGTGCACGACGTGGAGTATAATTTAAAAAAAAATAATAGTAATATATAATATTATGTTATTGGGCCATTTGATACAGTCATAGTATGTAAAAAAGGTAACACCCGCATAAATATAGTTTTTAGGTTTAAATATATACTGTGATCGCAATTTAAGGTATAATACTTAGTATTTCGGCCGGATGACTTTTACGATTCTATTTCGATTTTTTTCATTGTAAGGTACTTAATATAAATTACATTTATTATTTATAAAATTCAAATTTGGTATCTTTTTTTCCAGCACATGAATTGTAAAAATAATATACATCACCTTTTTGAGTTCAAATTAGATTTTTTTTTTTTTAATAACTGACATATAATATTTTTTTTAATCTAAGAAATTAAGTGATTGGAAATAAGTTAAAAATTAAACGAATCAGTATAAAACAATCATACAAAATTTTACGAAGGTTGAATAAAAAATAAATAAAAACAATGCAATAATATTTAGGAAAAAAAATGCCTTTTTATTATTGTTCACATTGTTTATACATTTTTATCTTTTATGAAATTCCATGTAATTTCCTACGATTTGTATTGTTATATAATTTTATTTGAATTTGTGTGATTTTTAACTTATCCCCAATCACTAGAATATTTAGATAGTAAAATTTAAAAGTCGAAATTATCTAAAAACAAAATGAAATTTAGATTTGAACTGAAAAAGAGGACAGGGGAAAAATGTGCGCTATAATGATTTTCGTTTGTAAGTGGGAAGAGTAGGTAATCATTCTGCTGTCCAATAGGTGTTGTGTAACTTAAAAATTGAAAAGTAATTCACTGTAATGCGAGTGTTAAATTTGAATTTGAATTGCTATTAAAGTAATTTATTTTACTATTATTAGTACTATAAAATATAAATGTAGATTGACTTAATTTTTGCCAAAATGATAGAATTTTAAAATGTCATTACTTCTATAAAATATATTAAAAGTACTCACAAATAATTTTCTCAAATAATAGTAAAATAACAAAAATCGTTATTCTTAGTTTAATTATCTAATTTCGAATTTAAATGCTTATAAGTAAAAATCGTGAATTTTTAAATATTTATAAAAAAAACTTATGAGTAATTTTGTGTTAAAATGTCAAGCACTTTGCCGCAGTAAACATTTTTTTTTTATTGATATTTGTAGAAATAACTGTCTAAAAATAAATTATAAAGAGTCAAAATACTTTAAAAATTTAATTATGTATAAAAGATGGCAATATAAATATTCGGTGAAAATTTTAAATATTTATCGTGATCACACTGTATGATGAAGTGATACAGAACGATATTGATATTCAATTATATATAAGTAGCCAAATGGTATTTAGAATTATTCAGATTATTATTACTATAGATATTATACATAGATATTTATTTTTATTTAAATTTAAATTTTATTGTATAGGTAAAAATGTACCAATAAATATATTTTTGATAATACAATAAGATATTCATACTAAAAATAGCATTATACCGCATCACTATTGTCTATTTACATTTACATTATCACATTAAGTATAGTATCCTATCACACAGATGACTTGATTAATTTTTATTTTAGGATTCATGAAGAAAGTTACATGTATTTGTATAAGATAAGTTACATGTACTACATAGTCATTGGATTCGCGATTACCGTATTAGTGAGTTTGGTGGCAAGCTTGTTCTTCGAATCCAATGTAAATACCCTGGATCCGAAACTATTTTTTTCGGCTATTCCAGAGAGTGTAGAAAGACAAGTCGAAACGAGACAAAAAAGACCTTCAACTGTTTCAAAAACCGTCACGTTTTCCATTAATTCATGAAAAATATCATTGTTTATTATTATTATTACTAATATTAATAGTTTAATTTATGATGTGAATTTTTGTTTGATTTTAATCACTGTTACCCCGAAAGTGAATTATTTATTTATATATTTGTTGAGTATGATGTATCTATTCGTGTTTTCTATTTTTACCGTAATAATAGATTTTTATGATATTTTTGAATAAAAAATTGTTATAAAAATAATATGTTTTTTTAGCATAACATCCAAAATTCCAATTTATCTTATGAATAAACAGTGGTGGGGCGAGGATGTGAGGATTTTTTTTTGTTTCCACTACATTCATTTTCTGCGGGCGTTCCCGAGGTTTTCGATTATGATACAAAATATTAAATAAATCAAAATTAATATAATAGTATATATTGTGTAATATTACTTTTGTTTAGTTAGCGTGGAGATGTTACAATGCGATTTTATGAATAAAAAATTACTTTATGTGCAATTAAATTATAATATGCTTTTTATAAAATATCATTACTAAATTCCGAAATTGTGTTATCTAGAAACGTTTAAAAACGTTACATAATCGTAATTGACATGGATTATGATTATTATGATTTGTGAGTTTATGGGCTACGGCAAGTGTTATCGTAGCCATCCACATTTGGTTGTGTGTACATTCTACACATGATACCAGTGTCAGTTTTATTGTCCATTTTAGTATTAGATATCCCACCAATTCCCACGATAAGAGTTCTTTTGAATTATTATATCACCAGAGTAAATATACAAGTGCAAGGCTTAACTGTATGTGTGAATTCTTGGGAATCGATCAACATCATACGATTCATACGTACATATCTTGTTATTGTAACAGCCATAAAAAGAATTGAAAAATGAAAATTTAAATTAATTCTACAAGAAAAAAAGTTTTAATAACTTTTAACATTATGCTATCATAATATCTGAGAATCAGATTTCGATAGAAATGGACCGTGATATGCACCAAAAAATGTATTTAGATCTCGATTGCCGGGTAAAAAATATTTTCAATATACAAATAAATCATATAAAATGTAAAAATTAAACTAAATTCAAGATTTATATTTATTTTAAATAGATTTCAATATAAATTATAATATCTTTAATATTATTCATATCAATATTAATTATAGGTACTCCCCGCTAATGTAATTTGATACTGTGTATATTCAAAGATGCTTGGTTAATGCTACATATTGATGCTATCGAAGCCCACATACGATATACCAAATTAGATCTTACTGCTATGTATATAATCTTTAATTTTGTTCAAGTTTACGGGGTTGTTGCTTAACCGTAACATATCTTATGAGTATACCTAAATTAATTAAAGCGCGTCTCAATACAATTATTTTAATAAATTCAATATTATGTACGAAATGCCACAGCAGTAAAATAAAACAATAAATTAGTTAAGAATTTATATTAAACAATATAAATAATAGTTAAACGTGTACGAAATTCTGTAAAAGTTAACATGTTTAACTTGTTAAGTTATAAATTACAATTAGCTCAGTTTAACTAATATAACTTTAATATATTTAAACTTAGATTTTGAACATAATTTAAAAATCTTACTAGCGTATATACTATATTATTGGTTTATATAGGTAAGTACCTTACATATGACTTAATGAGCCTTATTTATAAAATTAAATATGGTAATGATTATTTACAATTAGAATTAACAGATTATATTATTATTAGAAAATTAAAAATTTTAAAATACTACTATAATAAGTAATATTATTTTTAAAAAAAACTTAATTAATGATAGATTAATATAATGAATAAAAATAAATAGATTGAAATTATTTATGAAAAATTTTAAATCATTTTCAGTTTCAATAGTCGAGTTGTTGGCCATATTTTTATTTTTTTTTTATGTTTTTTATACATGTTTATAAGAACTAATGAATTACATATTCAAACTATGACTACGGTATTATTGTTGGAAATTTTTAAATTACAATTCGCTTTTACTGAAATTCGTAGTGTATTTTCGATATTCATTATAAAAGCTTATGTGGCTTAATATTTTTGTGTTACTAATATTAACGTTTTAAATAATTATTTTGCTGGATCAGACAAAAACGATTAATGTATAATTCAATTGAAATATATCGAATATAAAAAGAACACAACAATATATCAAGGTATAAGTATTATAACTTCGATTAAGTACAATTTCAATTTAATACTAACGAAAAGGAATATCGATACCTATAACAGCTTTCACATAATACTCATAAATTATAGGTACATAAGATAATTGTTTGCAATTTTGAACGATATTATATTAGACAGAACGTTTGCTATCATATATCAAGTGAATAAATATAAATTTACGACTTGTCAGTACATTTTTTTTCATTCTTTGGATGTTAAAAAACATCAAATACAGTATTATGTAATATTGTTAAAGGAAATAATGGAATTGGACATATAAAACACGCGGGTGAACGTGTATAGAATATCTGGAAAGGTAAAAAGAAAAAGTAACAAATATCTATCGTAAATGTTTTTGGATGTAAATAAAAATAAACTAAAATAATATTTTGATAATATACTATTGTAAAAAACTGAAATATTTGAATATTTTGAGATGTTTGTGCATCAGTCATTTTGTGACTATAATTTAATACAAAACGACGGAACATAATAAAAATTAATTAGTCTTTCTTTTAATATCGTAATTATCAAAATGGTTTTCGTTGGTCCATAAGGTAACATAACTGACTATAAAATTTATAAATTATTTTATAAACAGTTCTTGACATATTATTGTAAATTGTAATAATTGTATACTATTATGGATATTATAGACTTTATATAGGTATGTTTTGCACACAGTATTATAATAGAACATCGCTTAACGTGTATAGTAAAAATGATATTTAAATAAAATGTATAGGATACGATTAAATTATGTTATGGTAATATATATTATAGGCAAAATTAATTATAGTTGGTATAATTAAAAAAATAACAAAAACAAAAGCCAAATTATTTAAAATAAAAAATATTTTTTTATATTAAAATGCAATAATTTTTTTGTTTATACAACTTTATTTTTAGGAAAGTAAAGCTTTAATTTTCAAGAAATACGATTAAAATTTATAATTTCATTATAAATTAGGTACTATGGTTTTGTTAAACCGAGGAAGATGTTTAAAAATACATTTTTTTACTTTTTTATTTCATATAATTAATGAAAAAATAATATAACATATCGATAAAAAAATGTATAGTTAACCGTAAATGCATTAATATTAATTAATTTTTAATATTTTGTTCTCATTTAAATATGATTAAGTTGTTGTTTATATCATTATAATAATAAATTTGATATCTTTAATCTTTATTATAAAGTTGTGTTATTATAAATTTATAATTCAAAGAATTGAAAACTATAATTTACTTTAGTATTCAAAAAACATGTGATTGTGTATTGTGTTGTGTGTCATGAATATATTATAACAAATTATTCATACATATGTTATTATTATTATGAAAATATATTCGTGTTAAGCAAAATTATATTTTGTTTTCTAGTTGAGACTAATGTTTCATAGTTAGTTATACATTCAAAGTTTAAAGCAGTTTAACAATTACAAAATAAAAATGAATTTCTACCAGAATTGCATCGTGTTCTTAATAACTCACAAGTATATTTTATGGATTTTGATATTACAAAAAACACTATACAGATCTGCAGTTACTTCAAATCGTAAGCAAATTAATTTGATAAGGCGTAATATAATTATTTTAATTGTGTGATCAGTTTTTTAAAATTGGATTATTAAAGTGTTTTATGTCAAAACATAAACTAATAACTAAGTTATTGATTAGGTATATTAAGTTATATTTTAATAAAAGTTATGCATATTTAGTTCATTCAAATATAATTAACAATAAAACAAATACTCGGAAAAATGTTCTGAATTTTCTAAATCTCTTATAATTACTTAAATTGTAATTCATGATTAATTAATTAAATATTTTATATTAAGCACAAATAATTTTTAGCTGGTTAAAACACGGATAATAGGTCACAATTATGATTTGATTAAAGGTCACAGTTAAAAGTATCCATACACTGTATGAAAGATAGATAAATACATTTATATATATTATATGTATTAAGCTATACAAAATCTGTTTTTAATATTATTATCGTATGGTATATACTTACTAGCACAATAGTCAATAAGTATACGCGAGAATAGAAATATAAAAGATATAATATGCTTATTTAGAGTAAGTAGCCACCTATTAGTCACACTTAATAAGATAAATATATTTAAAAACAATTAATATTTAAAATCTGAATAAAAAACTAATTAACTGTAATATAACGTTCTAGACTGTCACACAGAAAGTCTAACTGAAAATAATTAGAACCAAGACCTATATACATTTTTAATGAATAAATTAAAAATTAAAATTAAACACATTATAGTGAATGAAAAGTAAAAATATTTATTTTATTTTAGATTTTTAAAATATACCTACGTTTTTGATCAACCACTAATTTATCTATCTAAAATGTTTTCGTGGAAGCTTTGTAGATTAGTCTAAGCTTATACAATAATACATCCTATTTTAAAAAAGTCAATAATAAAATAGAATTAATAATTAATTTTATCAACTATTTTAATAAACAATATTATAAAATACCTTGTATAATTTACTTAAATGATGTATCAATTAATAATAATGTTCTCAAATATGTTAAATTATATTTTACTTATTTATATAAAATTTTCTTTTAAATAATTGTCGATTCACTAATATTTTGTCTTTTTCGTTTTTATTATACCTAGATTTTGACTACAGATTATCAAAAAGAAGTGTTTTACCATTTGTTTATTATAATGGTACACCTAAAACTAAAGAAGAAATTGAAAAGAAGGACACTATGGACACGTATAATTTAGCTTTAGCAAATAAAATAGACCCTAATGATATTAATAAATATGATTATATCAATAATAATAACAATCTACACAGCATGGAGATTCCATTTTATTGGGTGATTGACGTCGATGGCCGAAAGCGTAAAAAGAAATATTCTAAGAAACATGAAAAAGAAAAAACTCATCATGCTCACTCAAGAAAATCTAGAGATGTAACTCATGAAAAATTACATCATAAATCACATGAATCAAGTAAAAATGTAATGGATAAAAAATTAGATAAGTTAAAGAAGAAGTCAAATGAATTGGATAAAAAAGTGAGTAAAATAACTGGATCTTGTTTAGATGAGTCAAACTATTCTGATAAATATACACAAAATGTAGCAAAAAGTTATTCAAGTAAAAATTTAATTGATAAATCAAAAAATAAATCAAAACTAAAAAAATATGATAATATCGATAAAGTTCGTGATAATTTAAAGAATGAACATCAACAACATAGTTCAAGAAGTAATACAATTGATAAAAAACTAAGTAATAAATTAAAAGATGCTCAAAAAAACCAATCAGACATGCATTCTAATGGTTTTAATAATAATAATCGCAAAAAAAGACCTAATAATAAATTAAAAGTAGAATCAAACAGTGAATTTGATGAAGACTTAAGTGATTCAGCAAATATTGAGCACAGTGATGCAACACAAAAAACCAGCGGTCATGTTAGAAAAAATCAATTGATAAATTAAAAAAAAAGTCTAATTCTGAATTAGGTAAACATCGTAGTGACTTAGAAGATAGTCATCTGAAACAAAAATCAAATAATAAAGTGGGTAAAAGATCAAGTAATAAATTAAAAGAACAATCAAATGATGGTGAATCAGATGATGAATTAAATGATTTAATAACCAATGAGGATAGCGATGATTCCAATGAACATGATAATAGCTTAATAAATAAACATCCGCATCAAAAATCAAATAGGAAAGTAAATAATAAACTAAAAAAGTATCTAGCGATGAATCAGATGATTCAATAAATAATGAAAATAATGATATATCTAAAAAAGGTGCTAAAAATTTAGAGAATAACTATAAAAAAAAGAAATCGGATAATAAAGAAGGTAAAATGTCAGGCAATAAATTAAAAAAGGAACCGAGTGATGGATCAGATGAGCGATCAAATGATTCAATTAAAAATGAATACAGCGGTGTATCTAGCAAACATAATACAAATGTAAAAGATAACCATAAAAAACAGAAATCAAATAAAAAAGTGGATACAAGTTCAAATAATAAATTTAAAAAAAAATTAAGTGGCAAATCGGATAAAGAACTAAATAATTCTATAAATAATAAACACAGTGATGAATCTAGTAAGAATGCTAATAGTTTAAAAAAAAACATCACCGCAAAAAAGAAAACAGTAAAATAAGTAATAATAAATTAAAAGAAGAATCAAGTAGTGAATCAGATGAGAAATTAAATGATTCAATAAATAATGAAAATAATAATGTATCTAACAAACGTTCTAAAAATTTAGAGAATAGCTATAAAAAGAAGAAATCGAATAACAAAGTGGATAAAAAGTCAAAAAATAAATTTAAAAAAGAACCTAGTGATGAATTAGACGAGCAATTAAACGATTCAATTGAAAATGAATGCAGCAATGAATCTAACGAATTTACAAATAATTTAAAAAGTAGAAAACAACACAAAAGTATTATACTTAAATTTGTTGGTCGGCGCTATGTATAAGCAATTTTGCTACATGAGTATGTAGTGAAGTAGCTCGCACTATTATTCTCAATAATTTGAATTCATTGATGAGTTGTTATTTATTATTAGAAACGTCATTTCGACGTTGAACGAATTATAATTAAAGTTAATTACTTCATTAATTCATTATATAAACGTTTTTTTATTGTTTTTATCGGGTATGATTTTGGGTTATGGTGGAGCATGGGCGGATAGGCTATTTTTGGCCTACCGGGAAATTTTAAAAATGGGCCTTCATATAAAAAAAAAAAGTCTGAAAACGGCCCCATTACCGAAATACGAAGGGGGCCCACCGGGAAATGCCTGGTTTCCCGGTAGACCTATCCACCCATGGTACCAGTATATATGTTTGTCACCTCATCCAAAAATACTATTACTATAAAATCATAACGCATACGAGTCCACGTTAAGTGAGACATTTTATGTCTTTACTTTCCTACCTATACGTCATATGACGTATAGGTAGGAACGTATGACGTATAACGTATAGTCTATAACATAAAGTGAAATAAAGACACGACTGTTGCTGTTATAAAATTATTTTAATTTATATGTTAACAAGTTACGTTATTAGGAGACGTAACGCTAAGAAGTGGTCGGTAGTGTATAAAGTAGGATATATAAGCAAGCGTTTGTGCATTGGATACGTTTCTTGTGAAGACACCGTCAACACACGTCATATTTCAAATATACATATATACATATATACCTAACCTTGGGTCTCCATGGCAAGCAACCGTGGTATTCATGGTAATTACGTAACGCTTTTCGTGGACACTTTTTCGTGATGATTTTTTATTTTAATTTGCCAAAGCAAAGGCATAAAATGTCAAAATCAAATAGTAAAGTAAGTAATACATTGAATGAAGAATCAACTGATAAAATAGATGAAGAATTTAATGATTCAATAAATGATGAATACAGTGATGTATCTAATAAACATGATAATAATTTAAATAATAGTTATAAAAGACACAAATCGGATAAAAAAGCGAATACAAATAATAAATTGAAAAAAGAATTGAAAGACAAATCTGATAAATAGTTCATCAAACAAGAAATCAAGTAGTGAATTGAATAATGATTTGCATGGATCTCAAAGTAAAAAATCCAAGAAAAAGTTTGAAACTAAACATAAAATAAAGATAAAACATTTAAAAACAATTTAAATAATAAATCGGACGAGGTTGCAGAGGACGCATACGACGCAAAAAATGAAGAATCAATCAACGATTCTGTTATTGACAAACATGATGGCTCCTTAAGTCAGCAATCAAAACAAAAATCGAACACTAAAATAAAAAAGAGAAATAATAAACCAAAACAATATTTGAAAAAAAAATTAAATAACGATTTACAAGAAGATAAATTAGATGATTTAATAAAAATTACTCAAAAAAATAACTACGCTAATCATTATATGAAACGCAAGGATGGTTTGCCAGATGAATCAAAAAAGGATTCGAATAAAAATCAAAGCAGATCGCTGTTAAAACTGAACTCAACAACTGAAAAAACAAGCAAAAAGTCGAAAAAACATAAAGTTTAATAAATCAAATAAAAAATTTGGTACGTTCTCAATAAAAGAATGCCATCATTAAAAATTTTAGATTTAATAATATTATAAAATAATTTAATTAAATTAGATTGAAGTTTATAAAGAACTGAGAAGAATATTTAAATTTGGTAATCGATTTGAAGTGCTTGCTAGTAAGTAACTATTTCATTATAACATTGGATGTAAATCATATGAAATGAACATTACATTGTATAATAAAAATTAATATTATACTTAATGAGTTAATAAAGACCAAAATATATATATACTAAAATAGTTTAAAACATAATAGTTAAATATTCCTATTTATTTGTTATTGAGCACTTGCTTATATTTTGTGACATAAATATATTATAAATATATTCTATGTATTAAGCATTTATTATTTTTTGTTAAGCTAACTTGCATAGTTTTTATCAGCTCTAAAATTAAAACATAAAATAAACATTTATAGCAACGAATAATAAAAAAATGAAATGATAAAGTTAAAATATAATCATTGTGCGATTGTACGTGTGTATGTGTGTGCGCGCGCAACGACGACGGCCTACTCGCAACCCGTCGTACTTGAATACTTACGTCGATTGCCGATAACCCTGTAGGATGGGAAGAGTAGACTGTATAATATTAAGGTTGATTCAAATAAAAGTATTTGACTACAAGATCGATGTTGAGTGCGAGATCCCTAAGATGTCAACAGCAATATTTAGTGGTATAGAAAATATGAGAATAAATGTATTGATGTTCCACAAGTAAATAAAACATTTTATAACTAGTGCTAATCAGTTATAGCAGGGTGTTTCAAACTTTTATAAACACTTGTATCCTTCAAAAAATGTCGAGTACCCCCGAGGGGTACGCGTACCACAGTTTGAGAAACACTGAGTCATAGCACAATCACAACCCGATCGGCTAGATTAATAATTGTAAAATAAAATAAAATATGCCGTACCACATTGGTGACGAGCAAGATAATGACAATATAAATAAATAATAAGCAAAAGAAAAACGTTTATGTATACGACCTGATAACGGCTGATGGCAGACGTCGGCTGCTGTTGCCGTTGTCCCGGCACATCGATGGAACGGCAAGCAGGGACCGACCAGACGGCGACACTCCACCGAACGTCGGTTGGGCAACACCGGCCAACGAGCGTACGGGGGTTTACTACAACAAGCCATGTATGGCGGACCCAAGACTGACGAGTTGATTCGATTGACTGTATTCCGATGTTAAATGGTAATACGGCGAGAATAACAGTCAACCGTGTTCGCACTTCGTTGAACAGACGGAAGCACTTGTCGCGAACGGTTCCGGTCGCACCGCGTGTACTCGACGGGCGATGATGGCACGAAGCGAAGGGGGCTATTTGCTTGGCGCAAAAGCCGGAACAAAATACAAATAATAAAATCGCGGACACGGGACGTGTGCGACACGACGGTGAGCGCGAGAGCTCAGTGCGCGTAATCCGAGGGCGGAATACGGCGATGGCGCAACGGTTTTTGCGGTGACCAACGAAAACAAAAGACTGCTTCGCTAGACGACGGTAAAAGACAAAGGACAGTATCGGCGGCAGCATCGGCGGTCAACCTGCTCCTCCGGAGAGACAAAGTTTACACCATAGATAATAAATAAAATAATAATAAATCTTTATTATCTATGCCCCATGGTTTACACGGAGCTGTGCCTGCTGTACATCGCCAGGGTGGCAACGTTACGACGCAGGACTTGTCGCCGCACCAAAGTAAATATTAAAATGTGTATCCAACAATCATATATAAGTAAATTAACAATATCTCGTCGAGTTTGGTAGACTATGATAAAGATGTATATAATTTAATATTTTAATATATTTTGAATAACTCGTATTTAAGACAGATGGTTTTATAGAAATGGACAAGATTGTCGAAATAAAATAAAAGGTAGGTAATTTTATTTATTAATTCTGTGAGTAGAATAATTTTTTTCAATAACTTAATATTTTCTTTTTTTGTTCAGCGGCATTCAACCGAGAAAAACTTCAAAAATTTACATATTGAAATTTTATATTTTATGCTGGAAAATTGAAATTAAACATAAATTATTTGCAAAACGTATGGTTCTCGTATGATTCAGTAAATAACTATTAATAATTAAAAAAATACTAAGGTTAGGTTATTAATAGTATTAATAAACAGTATAAATAATATGAAACAGAGCCATACATAATATTAGCTAATATATTAAAACCACTTACTTTCTTATAATTATCAGTTTTAAATTATTATTAAGGACGAAGGCTTCAATTGCTAGGTCATTAACTTACAGTTGTATTTACATTATTTAATTATTAATGGATAATTTTAGTTTTAGTTGAATTATTTATTTCATAATAATATATAATATCCATTTTCAGTTGTTGCTTTGACGCAGCTCAGTTTTGGAAAAAACTCTGATTAAAGTTTATAAGGATAATATTTATGTCTATAATTTAAAAATCATAAAATTATATAACTAATATGTATACATTTATTAAGTTTATCATTACTCGCATGGGTCGATAGGTATAATAAATTAAAAATAAAAATAATAATCGCAACCTCATTTATCATAAATAAATTCATAACTTATTAGCCAGATTATCATAACTACCTTTTCTACCAAAATTTGGTAGGTATATAAATCTATATATCTATATAACTATATGAATAGCTGATGAACGGTCTAAACAATTATTAATATGATTTTAGACAATTTAGCAATGCTTGCAGCCCAGTGTAACTTGTATGCATAATAGTTATTCTTTATTTCACAGTTTTTATTATTGAATACTTCACATTAAAATGTTCGGATCACATAAACACAGAACAACAATATTAGTTTTAAAATTATTTTTATATTTATAGTCTTAAATGTGTTTTATATAGTTATACACTGAATACTGAAATATTTATACTCGTTTATACATAGTATAATCATAAACACTTAATTAATGTATCGTTATGTGTACTTATTATTATAAAAACATACTGAACTAAATAAAAATATACTTTACAATAAAATGTTTATTACATGTGATAGGAATCAAATGATCGACGAGAATGATGATAATAAATAATAATAATTAAGGTATGATAATAGTAATAATTATAATAGATAGTATCATAAATTTTAATAATAACGAACATCCAAACATTTTTAAACACTAATAAAAAAAAAAACAAAACATTCAAACACAACATAATAAATACGTAGGTATTCGTACGCCGCAAACAAAATAACACGGTGGAATAGATAAATATTGGAAAGATTTCAATATATTTTTTTTTATTTTAATCGAAAGCGTAAATTACTTTTTCAGCAATCGATTACACTTAACCTCGTCAAGAATAACAAAATGATGACGCGATCAAATAATAATATACTCTAATAACGGAACGTCTAAAATGTTTTATCACAATACATTTTTGAGAATACATATTATGCTTGTACGTATAATAATAATAATAATATATATAAATATAAATACTTTAACATGAAATATGTCGATAATTATTAGACTTTAACCGCGGAATGTCGAGTTATCTTCCGCATTCGGGATACATTTCTAAGAAGTTATCTATTTAAAATTCACTACACCGTAATATAACCGGTAGGTATTGGATAATGAATATGGTCCAACTAATATATATGCGATAATTTGGTAACCCAAATAAATACACGAGTACTTGTCTCTCAGTTTAAAGTATTTAGATACGAGAAGACGCGTACGGCCGTGTATTGTCCTTTCAATCTTAACTATAACAATCAAAGCTATATATAATAACAATATAAATAGTTAATATTTTTTTATAAATGTAATATTAATAGTTAAATGTTATTACAATAATATATATTTTCATGTCTTAAAAAGTAAAAATAACAAATAACACGTTCAAAAGTTTTCGATACCTTCGTGATATGCACAAAAACGATCAATACATTTACAAGACAGTAAGACATTATATTATATAATAATTAAAAATAAAGTCGGTATTGTATAGACACACCGTTGTATATTTTGGTACAACAATATTATTACGAATAACATTAATTAATATTGCTGATCGAAAGATATATAATATTCTAAATTGCGTTGTAATAAGTACGTAATAATATTATAATATAATGACACCGTCCGGAATGTATATAGTACGAAATGTTAAGATGAAAGCCAAACAAGTTGTAAGGCGTTTTTTTCACAAATTTAAATTGCAGTTACTCGAGTCGGCGAGTTTAATAATGATGATACAATAGTCTTACGGTCAGAAGAAGAAAAAAAAAACATTAATTTTATACTCAATTTAATTAATAGTTTCGTTCTTAATTTTATTATATTT
>NC_040878.1:91974593-92021847 GCF_003676215.2 Rhopalosiphum maidis | reverse complement strand
CCCCGACGACATAACAATAATTTCACGCACACCACTGTGCACGATATCGCGCTGCCGCCGGTCCGTTCCGTTTTCGAGCGTCCACGACGTTAATACAAAAATTAACGTTCCGATTTTCGAATTCACCTTACGATAACACGCCGTGGTCCGTATTCGCACGGGCACTGTGTGCGCACGTGGCCGTCACCGTGCTGGCGTGGTGGCAGGCGGTCCGTTATACGAATGTTTCGCCGCCGCCAAATTGCAGCTTATACGTTCACGCAACACGTTCGTTTGGCGCCGGGTGAGTGCCGTAGTTTGGCTTTTACCTATATATGTAGGTACGGAATATAAAAATTGGCGATTCACGTCGTTCGTGACGCGTGTCGCGGTTGGCCGCAGTGGACGAATTTTGAAAAAACGGAAAAAAAAAAACATGCTTACTAAAAGGTCCAAAAAATGTCTTGCGGTCTAAGTAATACAATAATAGTTATTATAGAAGTAATTCGTATACGATAAAATATTTTTTTTTTTTTTTTTTTTAAATACGAGTTAAAGAAAAATCGTACTGTGCGCTGTAATACGACGGTTTTAAACTTTAAAACTTTAACTCGAAATGATTTTTTACAAGTATAAAGTGTTATTATCTCATGCACTGTCGTCGTGTCGTCTCTATAATGCCATGTATTTTATTAAACGCATTTTCTAAGTTATTGTATCTGTAACGCGCAACTATTGTCTGACGTCTGTTAGAAATCTACTGCGTGTAAACTGTATCATCTGTTTCGCGGCGCAGCTAATTCAAACGTCAGTTTTGCGAAGGATAGCAAAGTGTATGATTTTTGCGCCAGTGTGCCCGAAATCTAAATTATCTTACAATACGCACTGCAGCGACTAAAAAGGTTGATTTATCAATTCGAATTGATATACAATGCAAACCAACGAATATAAAATATAAACCACGTCGTTCGTGTCGTTTCGTGATGAGCTATACACTAGTGATAAAATTAAAAAAAGTGTATTAAAAAAAAGGTAACGTGCCAGAAGATTTAAAATATGTCTTATTTTTTTAATAGACACCAATACAATAATTACATAAAATACATTTCTATATTAAAATATTTTTTTTAGCAAACTTTCACAATTTAAGCACTGGTTTTTGAACAACTGTTTATTGCCATTTCACTATTATTATTATGTTGATCATCTATAGACCATAATATGGTTTTTAAAAAAACTTC
Source organism: Rhopalosiphum maidis (assembly GCF_003676215.2). Lineage (NCBI taxonomy): Eukaryota > Metazoa > Arthropoda > Insecta > Hemiptera > Aphididae > Rhopalosiphum > Rhopalosiphum maidis. The sequence continues at coordinate 92,020,627 of NC_040878.1, read as the reverse complement.
CGTGGCCGTTACAGATTTACAGTCCCACTGAGAATCGTTTTACTGTTGATGCTTACCTATAATAGTATAATATATTACGCGTGATTTTTTTCTTTTTTTTTTACTCAACCCACGGCATGTAGCTTAAAACAATTTAAAAATACAATATTATAGTAAAAAAAATCAAAATACTTACGTTTTTTTTTTTTTTTTTTAATAAATTATGATTTTCAAACTGATTTCGTTATTATTTTCGAATTAGGTTTGTAATTTATTAGTTTATGTTTTTTTTCTCACATTAAGGGTATTTTTTTTGTGTATAATCCTAACAGTATATAATATATATATATATATATACGCAGCGCCTCTTGATGTCCGCTTGTCGAGATTGCACGATAAGACGAAAAATTTAAATCGACCCCAGAGACTCTTTTTAGTTCATTACTTGAAAAAATGTCATCCCTAAAAACAATGTTTGATTGGATATTCCTATTTTTTATATTAAAATTTGATTGAAAATTGAATATTATTTTTATTTATTATTATTGAAAACTCGATAAACAAAAGTATTATATTTTGAAAAATAAATGTAAAAGCTTAGAGCTTAGAAATATTTTGACGCAGGATACATGTGTATGAAAATATGTAAATTTAATTTTTAGGTATTATGTTTAAAATTTAGTAATTTAATAATTTAAACAATTAAATAAATGATTTTGTTAACCTATTTTAATTTATAATTTTACATTCCATTCACATGATATGTGAAATTAATTTACATTACAGTGAAATACCTAGTAAAATATCTATGGGCGGTATGCAGTCCTTTTTTTGAAAAATTTTTTTTTTATATATTGTACATACTTCTGTGGGATTTTAAGCATAAAAGCTACGGGACTAGTTATTAGAGGAATTAAATATCGTTATATTCTGATTTAATTTTCCAGAAATTTAAGTGGTATGTCGCAATGTAACAAAACAAAAAAACACGAGCTTTTAGAGATAAAATGTATATATTTTAAACTATAAAAAATAATAATTTATTCATATTCTGTTACCTATATCTATACATACAATTTAAATAATGAAGAGTATTTATAAACTATAAAACTAAATATAAATACAACAAATAGTAATTTAATAAATAATAATATGATATACATAGATATATTTTTAATAGATATGTCACAAATATACGATAGATATAAATTATTGAACCAGTAGAATACATTTATTAGAATGAAAAATAAATATTTTATCATAAAGATTAATGTGTTTGATCAATATAAATGTATGTAAAAAAAAAAAAAAAATAAACAACTTATTTATAAAGTCTATAAAACAAAGGGCTCTACTATAATGTTTGATCTACCTGTTACTATTGACGTATCGTCACTGAAATATGCCATTTATCGAAATCTTAACCTCCATCAGAATTTATTTTTCGGTACTTCTCAATAGTTCTGTAAGTTCACAACATCCTATTTTACTTTTGTAAAAGTTCTTATATTGTTATTATCGCTTAAATTTTTTTTTTTTTTAATTGCATAGATAAATATAAATTTGTTATGTATCATATGATGTCTGTATAAATTTCTAAAAGTTTTACCCATAACAAAAAATATATAAATAAATAAATCATATAAAAACAAAAATAATTCACAAAAATATAATTTCATTCGATCTCAACGTAAGACGTTAACGACCACAACAAATGAAAATAGTTGTGGTTAAACAAAGATAAAATTCCTCTCTGTTAATGTGTGACTAAACTTTTATTAGTACTTATTAAATTAAATTAATACTATAAGATCTTTATTTAAATGTACATAATGTTATCTTAATAGTAGTTTCAATAAAGTTGTGTAAATAGGTATATTTTTTAACCAAACTCATATCTTGTAAGCATACGGTAGATCTCAAGTTAGACTAGTTGAAATTTAATTATTGAATATTATCATATAGGATAAAAAGGTAAAGTTGGTGATAATAATCAGAAGGTATTAAAAATGGATATTTTTACTTTTAGTTAGAGTGAAAATAGATTTTAAAGTAAAAGATTTTTTTTTAATGTGTACTTTTATCTAATTTATTAATGCTTAAAAATATAAAACTAAATTGAATATATTATCAAGCAGGTAATTAAAAAATAATCTTTAAATTTGGCTTAATTTATCCTAAAACAGGATTTACATTTATAATATAAATGGTACGATTTACGAGTATGATTAAAGTCTAGGTTAATTGGTTAAGATGATAATATAAATAGGTATTTTAATAAGTTTATTATGTGAATTTTAATATTTTAACTGTTAGAAATGTAATTATAAAAGATTTAATTTATGTAAGTGATTTTATAAACGGATATTTAATTTGTGTGTTATGAATTAACTATTGCTAAGTTAAAAAAATATAACCGTTTTTCATGTAACATGTAGACTTAATTTTTTATACGAATTTCAACATTCAATGTATATAAGTAGTAGAATCAATTGTGTATAATATTTATATATTGTGTCAATCATAATATCAGTTGACGCAATGCAGTTGCAATACTGACAATATGTTTTCAAATATATAGATGTAAAACTATAAGTTAAACTTACAATAAAATTTATATCGGATTAGATTTTTAATATTTTAATTTTTACGTATTTATTTTAATAATACAATATATTTTAATTATCCGGGAACGAATTTACGATACTTGAATTTGAATTTTTACATATTTTAATAAAATTAAAAATAATAAAATAGAATAGAATAAAGAGAGAAATATTAAAGTATTGTGATATACATATGTATTTATCTTGATTATTTTTATAGTTATTTTCGTATAGAATTTGTTAATTGAAAACTACAATATTGTAATGTTCATCGAACTGAAAACTATTCAAAAATGATTTATCGTCAAAATAGTAATTAATAGTTATTACTGAATACGTTATTTAATATTTACTATATAGATATATAGCATTTCAAAATATACGTAAATAATGATGATTAAATTAGTTATTTTATCAAAGATATTTCAGTTGGATCTCCCACTGAAATTTTGTATTCTTACAGCTAAATATTAATTATAATATTATTTTATTATCTAGCCAGAGCTGTAAATTAAATATATTAAAACATGTAACTTACAGAGAGTTTACAGAATTTACAATTTTTAATATTTATTGTAATAAATACTATCTAAAATAATATACATATATAGATACTACATTCATTGTTATCACAAGTATATAATAATATATGTATTGCATACCTATTATTAAATTCTATGCAAATATATTTATTATTATAATTTTATGATATGTGTATAGCTATATTTTTAAGGGATTGAATTTGAATAGGTACCTATATTAAAACGTATAATATATGAAAAAGCAAATTATGCTTTCAACACACACCATGAGAAACATAGCTTAGGTGAAGACATTTTGATTGCAAATTGTCAGCATGTGTGATACACTAATACACATATCTAAAACTTAATTGTTTATAACTTCTCAATAAATTGGATAGAGCACAACGTAAACACGTATAGTTAAGAACAGAACAAAAGAGCGGTGTTGATTTGGTTTGAACATTTTGAGTGTGTGTTACATTAATGTTGACTTATATATAATATATCACTTGGAAATTGATAAAATGATGAAAATGACAAGGATTAACATTATATATATATATATGTAAATAGTTTATTTGTATTGCTTTATTTTTGTTAGTATTTCATTACTAATTTGGGTACAAATTTATTGTTATTTCAAAAATTTTTAAAAGAACAAAAACTATTGTTAGTGTACTATTATAATTGTTTATTGAAAATATATTTCATATTATCATACTTATTTGTATAATATACAGGTAAGTATAAGTAATATTAATATGTATACAATGTATATAATATTAACATATATTTTTTATACAATCTTACACATTATTATAAAGGGATAAATATAAATATAACGATGTCCTTGAAGATAATACGTATTTAAAAATATATAGGTATGTAATAAGTATCTATATTATTTTAGTAAATTTTACGTTATATAAAAAAAGGTAAGATAATTTTTGATTTTTGAAATTTATTTTCAACAATTTGATTTGTTTATAATTTTACTTTTGATAATTTAGTTTTTTTTTTTTTGTAAAATATAAATTTAAATAAATTTTTTTTTATTAAAAAACTTTTTATATCCCTAGTTTAGCGAGATTAATTCATGTAGTTGAATAATTGTATGGTAAGAAATATTATAATTAAATTTTATTGTTGAAAGTGGTTAAACCTTGATTTAACTGATTTTTAAAAGTTGAGCGAGTACTTACATAATAGCTTAAAATATTTATATTTCATTATATTATTTGATATAAATTTAAATAATGTTATGTACTTACGTAGTTATTGTAAGTTAAAATAAGCATTTAGTGATTAGGTACCTGAATATATTATTTACGCTTATATGCGTTATATATATAAATTAATTGTAAAATTTAGTTTTAGATTTTATCTTGGTTTTGACACCTTATTGAAATGATCGATGCCTATCGTTTTCCACCCTTTATATTACTATCCTTAATTATCAACATGAGCATTTAAATGAGCCACTACTCCTAATGTGCTTATAAACTTAGTTATAAACTATTTTGGTAGGTATCAACTATTAAAAAAAATATTTGAGAACTTTCTGTAAGTAAAATTAACACCTTGATGCATGTTCTTTTGAAACAGTTTCTATGGAATAGCATGAATTTCTCTAATACGTATACAACTTTATAGTAGATTAGTTTAAATAATCCTATAATTTTGTTGATGGATAGTAATTTATCGAATGTTTATTGTTTATTGACTCTGAAAGATCCATTTTGTATGTAACTTTAAGTCAAATGTACTATAATGAAATAGATAAATTAATAACAACTGTAAAACAGTAAATTTATCTAGTGGAGTGAACAAATGTTTGTTTTACTTTGATGTGGAAAGTTCTAAGTAGAGTAAATGCTCCTTATTGTATTCATTTTGTGACCAGATTATTTTGGATCATTAATCAAATTAGTCAATACAGTTTAAAGTCCCAGAATAAACAGATAAATATGTGAAAAAAGAAGATTTATTGGTGAAATAGATAAATTACTATAGTCTATGTACTTATAAACACATATTAATATTATTATTTATTATGTATTTCATAATATTGATTACATTTTAAATGATAGGTATTTTACAATCAGAGATAAATCATTAAAAATACTACCTTATTATTTTTTGAGACCAATTTATCCAGGATTAATTGAGTTTGTCCTTCTTCAGTTACCTTCATAAAATCTGTTCATAGGCTTGTCTGGATAAGTTTTTGTATTTTTGTAATTTATCCATTTATGTGCTTTAATTGACCCAATTAACCGGTGTTGTGAGTCCAAACAGGCGATTTTTTTGTGTTAGTTTACGTGTAAATTGGGACTAGTCTATTTAAATCCAAATGATAAATGAGATAATACTAATCTATACCCCAATAAGCGTTAATTACTGAATAGTAGAAATTTGATTTAATATATTTTTTTTTTTTAATGGAAATTATACAATACACATAATAATAAATTATTTAAATATAAAAATTAAGAACCCAATAAGAGATAATTTATAAACAGATATAAGTAGTTTATATGTGATTTCGGGGCCAGGAGTATATAAGACAGTTTTAAGAAAATGTTCTTAATATTTTTCATAGTAAAAACTTATTTTATAAGCAATAAAATTTGGTTAGCAATTGATAAAATAACGTTGAATCATAATATATGTAAGATGTGAAACATTAAATTATATTGATTTCAAATATTATCTAACATAAGTAGATTATATTTATAAGCATATAATAAAATTATTAATATTAGCTTGGAGTTATTTTATTGTTATCATATTTTTATTGGCTGAACAAAATATAGTTTGCTAGATGCACACGATTCAACTGAAATGTGTGTCTAAAGTACCTATTAAAGATGTTAAGTTGAAAATAATTTAAATATTATAAATACATCTTTATTATAATAATAATATAAAACTTTGAAACTTTAAAATATTTTAGTTAACTGAAATAAGACCATAAGAGTATTATTTAAATACTGACCTACGAAGTGAATCATAAAGTATGTAATTATTTAGATTTTGATATTATTTATAAACTATAACATTTGTTTCGTTTAAGTTAAATTGTATTTATATTTTATGATAAATTTTGTAACTTAACATTAAATTAATATTAATACAAAAGTTATAATTTAATAGATTTCAAATGGATAAGTAACTTATGAAATTATTTAAAATATTTTTTGTTCAAACGTTAAAGATGAATTTATTTCTTTATCACTTTTTCACAACCAGAAACACCAAAAGCATCTTAATTAATTTTTACTCTAATACAATCGATATCTCTTACGTCAAATCTTTCCCCTCTTTTTCCGTTTATTACTCCATTTAGTTTAAATATGCTGACTCGACTATTTTTTCTTTTTTAAGAATCCAAATAAAAAGACGATGGTTTTTAAATTGAAAAGTGGGAAAACACATTAATCAACGGATGTAAAAATCTGCAGTAAAAAACCAGATGAAAAAAAAATGTCAGTAAAATAAATAAAATAGAGTGTCAAGCAACAGTTGTGTAGTATTAAATGTTACATATTATTACATTAAATTTAAAAAAAAGATATGTCATCAAAAGTTTACTCTTTTAATAAAATTAAATGTATTTTCAAATTATAATTGTATGAAAGTAGTTCTTCTTAGATTTTTTATTAAATAATTGTTCGTTACTTGTCTTAATCAGTGCATAGCAAATAATTTAAAAATATATCTTGAATATTATTTACATTTTCTATGAGCTATAAAACAAAATATATATTTCATTTAATATTATGAATGAGGTACTCAATAACATCAAGTAAGTAGTTATTATACTAGCCATAATTATTTAAAATGTAATCTGAACTCTGAAGTAACGAAGTTAAGAAGCAAAATAAGACTTTTTTTTCTACAAACTTTTATTTTTGCACTTTGTTTTTGCAAACTTTAAATAATTTTAGATAGTACAGTAAATAATCGAATATGTCAATATTTATAATTATTTTGTATAAAATAAAATACAATTTTATAACAAATAAATATTGTAGAATAATAGGATTAAAAATATTTATTGTTGATATATTATACAAATTTTAATAGAGATTCTTTTTTGATTTTGAGCGGTGCGCATTCATTTTATAATGATCTTAAAATTTTTTTTTTTCGGAGGAGGGTGGACCTGTGTACAGAATAAGTAGTCTTCAAAATGTTTCAATTTTCAACTTTGACGGTAGTTTAAATGAATCTGGTAAATAACAACAGGAGTTTTTTTTTTTTTGTGTAACTTGAAGAAGAATAACTGTAGGTACTTGAAATTATCATAAATCGTTTGTACGATCATTTTCAATACATGATAATAAATTAAAGACATTTTCGGTTTGTATTAGTTTTGTTTTTATAAATGTCGATACAAATTTTTTGTTTGGACAAAAGCTCGAAATCTTAATAAAAGATCACATATAAATGTATAATAAGTTGTCCTTTTAGATATCTAAAAATAATTAAAATACGTAGGTACAATTTATTTCGTATAAACAATAGAAGTTAAAATTTTGAAAAAAAAATCATGAAAATTTGTAAATTGTTTTGTAATTGAAAATGTATAAAATGTGCAATTTTTATAACTTGGATTTGAAAATGTAATAGGTACTAAATTTGTAATAAGTTGTTAACACTAAAATCAAATTAAACATGATATAATCATAATTTTTTTTTTGACATTTTAAATTAAAGTTTAGACGTGTTTAAATATTTACGAATAAACTATGAATAATGATATTTATTATTTTGTTATAATTCAAAAACATTATTTTTGGGGACATAGAACTTTTAAGTACATAATTTATTTTTATCTATTTTATACATACAATACAATTTTAAAATCTTATATTTTCAACAAAAATTATTTCAACCTACTATATTATTAAGAATAGTAATATAAATATTAAATAAAAAATAGATAATATATTTAGGGATATTATAGGTTGATATACGGTCTCCGCTCAAAATCGTTTTCCGGATACAATGACATATAATTGAATTCAATTTTAATACGTATCTATCAGTATCTAACAGTGATCTTTTCGATACCTATTGTATTAGCAGCTAGAGTGGTACACACTTGCACACTTTTTATAGACATTAAATTAATTTATTTTAAATACTGTTGTATGTAAAATGCCAATGTAGTTTTTTGTGAACAAATAAATAATTATGTATGTGATTAGCGATTAGAGTTTCGTATGATACATTCAAACAATTAACCGTTTATTAGATAAAATAAAAAATAAAATGTTTTAAATAATTGGCTAAGGTAATAAAAATTCATACTAAAAAAAATACAAATAAAAAAATTTGGTTATATAAGTATAACATGTGAAGTAGGCAGGTAAAATGTAAGTATATAAAATCAAACGTCAGTTACATAGCTACAATTTGTTTAGAATTTGAGAAATTTCCCATGGGTTGAAGTAGGAATTCCCAACATGAAAATAAATCGAACTAAAACATACACTAAACAAATACCAACTACCAATTGAAATTGTTATTTGTTTGTACTTGTACTTCTTATACATATAATGAAATATTGATGAACAGTTTTTGTTTTTAAACAAACTTTAAATTTAAATATGGTCACTGAAATAGTTCTTACTTATTTGTCATAAGTCATTTGTTATACTTTATTAACATAGGTGAAATTTGAGGGAGAATTGGAGAGGCTTAGCCCCTTCAATATTAAAATTAGCCCCTCCAAATATTTGTGTTTTAAGTATTAAATCCTTTATTAATTATCTAATCTATATAACATAGTAATCGCTGTTTGAAGAAATTAATTTCTAAAGTCTAAACAACGATTTATTATTCATATATTATCTACATCGGACCACCCGCAGAACATTATATAATAAGTACCTAAATGATGTTATTTATTTTATAAAAATAATTTTCATTTGGTCATAGATGTATATATTATTAATATGTAGAAAAGTGGTTGAGAATATGATATTAGTATTTTAACAGGGGGTGTAGTGGAAAAAGCTTCCCACGGGGCTGTTTCATTTAAACATGTAAAGCCCCTTCATTTTAAAAACTCAAATTGTGCCTATGTTTATTAAAACAAAAATTTCGAAAATAAACGTTAAATTTTACCGTTGGATTTTATGGTATTTATATATATATATATATAGAACATAATTTTGATAAAAATGTTATGATTATGTTAGGTAATGGTAATTTTGACATTCACAAAATAATTATATTGCGATTAGGGAATTTCTTAAATAGCATGAGTTTTAAGCTGATGATTATAATTTTTCATTTATTTGTTTATTATAATATAGATTACTAAGAATTTTTATAATTATTATAAATATTATTTAAGCATCGTATAAACTATCGCAAGCTATGTTTTGTATATTGTGAGTTTTATAAACATTTATATGACAATTTTATATTGTTATCATATTAAATAAGACAGAGTCTGGGTTCATCTGGTTCATACCTTGTACTTTTATACATTTACACGTATTATGAATTTGTAAGGTTCAAAAAGAAATAACTCTTCTGAAGGCAGTGGATTTAGATAATACCCTATCATTGGACCACAGGGATTTAAAAAATGTAATTGTAAAATGAAATGGTATAATAAGTGTACCTACCTGTCATGCTAGTAATAAAATATGTAACTATGTATGCTATAGTTGTTTGCTATGTGAAAATAATATTTTAATTTAGTTTAATAAAAAAAAAAATAAGTCCCTTCAAATAACTTTTTATAACGAGTATCGGCCATTGTTAATAATTTCTAGTCAATATTCATATCTTAACAATAAACTTCATACATTTATTAGACGTTTTAAAAATGACTAGGAAATAGTATTTATTCCTACATAAAACAGACAATTTAATTATTGCGTTATAATTTTTGACAATGAATTATTATCATTTATCTCCATCATCGATAATAGATTTTATTCGAACGAGTACTTTTTGAATTATATAACTTTTTACAGGTTTAATAAGTCTAGTATATTGATTCTTAAATTATAAGTAAATTCTTTAATTATATAGTAATTAAAATTTATGTATCAACATTTTTTTAATATATAAAACTGTTTGAGTAGTAAGTACATTAGACTACCTATATTATATTATATTACATTTACCTTATATTTTATATGGAATTATTATTGAAGTACCTTAATATTTAATGTATTATTTAAAATTTAATAACTCTAAAACTACTTAGGTATTTAAATTTTGATTTATAAGTATCAACATTTTCAAACAATACCATATGAATCAAGGATAAAACAGGTAGGGGAGAGTCACTGTGTTTATAATTATAGTTGAAACAATAGTACCTTTATATATTTCTAAAGTGTATTCCAATATTACTCTGTGATATTAATTAATTAAATAAAAGTTACTAAATCTATAATAATAATGATGATTATGAATTATATTTTAATTAAAATAGAAACTAAAATTATATAAATTGTTTGATGAAGAATAAGGAATAAAATATTTAGGTTTTTATTTATATTATCAGAAATCATTTATGAAATATAGGGTAGTAAGTTTAAACTTTCAATGGTTCAAAATTTTGTTTAGTGCTTTTAAAATTATTATTCTTGCGATCCAACTATTAATTTAAAAATTTAGAATGGTTTGAAAAGAGTTATTAGTCCTTGAAAAAAAATAATACATTTTATATAAATTGTTATAATGAATATTATTTACATAAAAACATTTATCAACATTTATAAAAACAGTAAATTAGAATTTATATTATTTATAAATTGGTAATCTACCTATTATTTTTTGTTAAACAAACTCAGCAGCTATTATTATTTTATTATTTGAATTATTCCCGAATAATTAAATAATAGTTTCATTGAAACCGAGTTTTAAATAGTTTCCATTTATAAAATAAACTTTTAATATAATGTTAAAGGTATTTAAAATTATTGCGTTATTATATTAAATAATATTTGTTAAGTATTACTTGAAACGGTTATTATTAATTTTTTTCTATGACATTGTATTATTAAATAAAAAATAAATTCAATTTGGATTTACTTATATATTTTATAATTTTGTATGAATAATAAATAATCATATTATATACCTGCTAATGGTCACAAATCACTAATATGCGTGGTCTACTGGGATGAATATGTTATTATACTTAGTATATTAATTATTAACTTAACCAAAAATCTAGTACAAAACATAAAAATTTTTGGTTATTTTATGTATGATATTATGCATTATATAATAGCATAAATTAATCTAACAAATTATATTTTTTACAAAAATGTTCTCAACATTAATATTACTATCAAAATTATTAAATTTAAATAAAAAGTGTTGTAGCAGATACTTGTCTGATTTCTCAAAATTGTATATATATACAGGGTGATTTTTTTTATCGCGAACCACTCATTAATTCAAAAAGTATTCATGTTTTTGAAAACATTTGTTTACATAGTTTCAAGTTGTTAAAAAATCAACATTTTCATTAAAAAATTATATTTTAAATATTTTTTTAAGTTTTTTACTTTTTTGAATGACAATATAGAGTTTTAATTTCATATTCCTAAGCAGAATAATTGTCTGAGTATTTTGATACATAAAAATCGAATTTAGGGCTAGTATTTTATGAGTTATACTTCTTTAAAGTTTTGACAAGCGGAGTAGTGGACAAACATTTTGCGAGGTAACGCCTCACCACTCCACTCCGCTTGTCTAAACTTTAAATACGTATAACTCATAAACTACTTGCCCTAAATTTGATTTTTATGTATCAAAATACTCAGATAATTATTCTGCTTTGGAATATGAAATTAAAACTCTATGTTGTCATTCAAAAAAGTAAAAATCTTAAAAAAATATTTAAAAATATAATTTTTTAATAAAAACGTCTTTTTAACAACTTGAAACTATGTAAACAAATGTTTTCAAAAACATGAATACTTTTTGAAATAATGATTGTTTTATGATAAAAGAATCACCCTATATATATATGAAAATAATTTTTTGTATGTAAGTATAGTGGATGAATCATAAGTCATGATATTTTTCAAGAAATAGTTTACTGAGATTGAAAAAACTCCATTGATATACCAATAAAAACACCATTTATCCTTTTGAAAGATCTATGTGTACATATTATATTCAATATAAACTGTAACTAATATTAAAAAACAATGTTGTCGGTCATAAAAATGTAAAATATTATTAAAATACTGTCGACATTGAAGTCAAACGTATAACTAACATAATCTATGCGTATTGGTAATAGTTTTGGTCTAAAACGATACTATTATTTAAACTTCTGAAGTAATTCAACAGACATTTTGCTATTGTGATGGTAAAATTTTCATATACCCACAACCACGTAGTAAATAGAAATTATGTTTGAAAGACTTTTTAAAAAATATATTGAATAGACTTATTATTACTATTATTAATAATAATAATTTATCATATTACAATTGGATCCTATAACTATTTAAAATAAAATATTGTTTAGAAACACCGTGAATCAAAAAAACAATAATATTAGTTTAAAACTTTAGATACTGCCATCGTTAAATTGATTAATTTATTGAAAATAAATCTTATTACGAGATTAATGATCGTTGCCTTTCGTTGTTTTCTAAAGAATATTTTTTAGGTAATTTCATGTGCATTCGACTGTCAGCAATATTATTAGGTTAATAATCGTAAAATGATTATTAGTATGAGTATACGGGTATAGTAATAATATGAAGAGGATGATTTTACGCATTCGCAAGCATAATATGGCAGCTATCTACTTTGTGTCTGTGGTCACCAAAATAGTAGGTATGTCTTATTTCTTACTCAATTAGATTATTCTAATTTCCCTAATACGTTACAATGCACAATTCTTATTCTGGTTTTATTTTGAACAAATATTCGAATTCTTTATAATATTTTGAAAAGTTGATCCATATTAAATATTATTCTTAGTTAGGTTATAATATAGTATTTAGAAATTTTAAAAATGTTTAAATTATATGTCTGACAACTCGAAGTACACAAATAAAAATATTGGCTCGGTTATTTATTTACACATGTTAAGGATTTTAAATATTTTTTCTAAACAAAATTTGGGATAGTTTTTCTAACCTATCGCTGAGGCTATAACATCGACTAAAAAAATAATAGTTACAAGGTTCTTTGAATGGCATAATTTTGATTAGTCACGTTTTTTCAAGTTTGACACTGACAATAGTATACAATAGTTCATATTAATATGACTGGGATTATTGAAGTGTATAAAAGTTTCATAACTGTATTTTTTAATTTGGTCAGAAAAATTATGAAATTAAAAATAATAACTAATATATTTAGTCTACTAGACTTTTGAGTAACTATAGTTATATTTATTTAGTTTAACTAAAGTAACTAATTAAATTTATAAATTCACCTGGGGATTGTAAGAATGATAATACATTTATTTTGCGGAGTGATTGTTAATCAAATAATAATTTGAAACTGTAGATCATATATATATTAACATTGCTGAACCTCCAAATGAGAATGCTACTGGACTTCTTGATGTAATTAAGTTTCTTAATTTGTTAAAGTATTCGAAACTAAGAGTTTCATGTTCCAATTTAGAGTTTAAGACTTTTGATCATTGATTGAGTTAATTTTGATTAGTTAACATTTGAAACGTTTTTAAGAGGCTCATTGAATATTTTAATAGCTTAGCTATTTTAAACACATTTGAAGAATAAATGGCGACGGGTGACCGTAATATAATATCTCATCAGGAAAAGAGTATGTAAACAGTTTTCAAATTATTATTTATTCTAAACGACTTACTGACTATTGTTTATTACCATAATAAGATTTTACAAATTAATGTTCCTTCTATTATAAAAGTTTATACCAGTAGGTTTTATTATTAATTGTAAAGACTATCTTAAACTTAAGTAAGTGCGTAAATATAATTAATTGATAAGTCAATCAAACTCAAGTTTCTGGAAATATATACATCTACATTGACGAGCGAGGTCTTGTATTATACTAAATCTACAATTATAATACAAATTTGTTGGGTATTTACCCTCATTTTACTTATATTACTAAATGACCTTACGTTTATATCGATTCTCAAGAAATGTAATATTAATTTGCTGAAAGAATGCTGATCAGAACACTTGTTAGCATAAATAGTTAGATGTATATTGTAGGTTATCATATACCTATATGATCTATTTTTTTGAGATTTTTTTCATGTATATTTATTTGTAATGTCACGTTTAATATACAAAAGTACTTACTGTTTACAAGAATATCTTCCTTTTTTGAATCAACCTTTGACCTCAGCGGGAGGGAGAGATATCATAATGGTCTTGTTTTTATTAACAGTATATATAGTCATTATTACATTACTTACAGCGTTTTCAGTCTTTTTGTTTTTAAACAAATAGTTATCAAATGTCAATATATTTTTGTAGTTCTTTTATTGAACTTTTCACATTATGCACCTAATGTACGTTTGAAGATTAATATATTTTGGTTGCCACATTATATCGAATACAGAGTACCTTTAAATTTTTTCAATAGTGTTGCATCAATTTTGGTATATTTAATTAAACCTTTAGATCTATATTGAGAGTGGTATTATACTTATGTTTACAAGTATATAATTACTGCTGAGCTTTGACGATATTTGGTTGATTTTTAAAGGTATTTTTAAAATTGCTAAATTTAGAACTGCTATAAAATATTCTATAAATTAATCTACGACGCTAAACAATAGTTTTAAAATTAAATAAGTCGTTCGACCGGTCTGGCCAACGGCCGAGTCCCCTTTTGAACGAAATACCTACCTAAGGTATGTTACCGTTAAAGACATAAATTGAGAAATTAACGTTAATGACTAATCAATAACGATATTTCCGATCAAATTAGACAGTATATATACGACGTTGTATAGGAAATAACATTAATGTTCATTATTTTCAGTCAATGATGAATTTAGTAGGTACTAATAATAATGTAGGTACTTCCCTGTTCTGTAATATTTGATGGTCGTACATCAGTAGATAAAGTTAGTAGTAAAATTAACAATCATAGACAACAAGGAGCCGTAACTAATCTTCAAAATCAGGCACAAAAAACGATGAAATATTCCAGTGATAAATTGACAGAATTTCAATCAGAAACTATCGGTATATCCAAAGTATTGTTAATAAACATTTTGTGATTATGTAATTTATTATACCGCGGAGAGACACGTCCTACACAAGATTTCTTAAATGTATATATTTTACAGTTGGTACACATGTACTATATATGTGATGCATGTATATATAATATAATATTTAATTTGTATATACATATATCACAACAATACATACATGCATATTTATATGTATATGTATATATTATATGGGTTTGTGTGTATGTATATTATATATAGCCATATAGACTTATAAATGTTTTAAGTCTTCCGTATCAAAATTATCACTTTAGTGTAAAATTCTTAGAGCTATTGTATTCAGAATTCCAAACACAATAAACGAGATGATATTTTTTCATAAGAATAATATTAAAATAGGTGGTTTTAGTAAAATACATTTTTTAGTGCAACACATGTAAAACTTTATAAAAAACAAATTAGCAGGATTTAACTAAACGCATTTTTATTTTTTGCATAGCGATGAAATAGTCTGTTTTTAAAAATTCTTTGATCTTTAAAGCCAAGAGTGCGTTGATGTGTTACAAACGTTTACCTAACCTAACTTAAATAAATGCATTTTTTGAAAACTTGGAGAAATTTCAATAAAAGTTAAATATTCTAATCAATTTATTCAATATAAATAAAATAGCCAGCCATCTTGGATTGTATATACTTATATATTAACCACATTTTGTAAAGCTTCTTTTACCACAAATAATATTTTAATTCCACCATACTTCTTCATTAAACTTTATCGATATTTACTAGTTCGTTGAGGCTTATGACTTATGATAATATATATATATATATATATATATATGAATTTCAGATTTTAGGAATTTATAATTAGATTCCTTTAAGTGACGTGACTTCTTATTTCCGATTATTTTCAATACTTCGATTTTTGGTTGAACCACGTCTTACCCAACACTGGTATTTATAACTACGAGTATGTAAACGATGAAGCTATTATATAAATAAAGTAAAAACATTAGTATAGCGTTAAAATCATACGTATTTAAAATTTAACAAAGCTTACAAAATTCGATGTCTACATCTTTATATAGGTAGGTAAGTGTTAAATTATAATTGTTTTAATGTGATGAAAAATGGACATAATATAATAGTATTAAACGATAGTAAAATTTATTAGTAACAAAGTATACACAATCAATAATTAATTAATATGTATAATCAATAATAAATTAACTAATAAGATTGTGTGGACGGCCGAATTTTAGGTGTTGTTTGAGTATTCGGCGTATATTTAGATTGAAGTGTAGTAAACCTGTTGATTTAAGTAGGGAATTATGGAATTTTTCAGCTCAAGCACTTATGTGGCATTGAGTTTTTTAATTTGTGCAAAATTTTATTTTGTATGAAATAAGGTGTATTGAGGATTATTTTTTGTAGGTACTATATTTTGAATTGTTAACTCAATAATATGCTCAAAAAAAAAAAAAAAAATTACCAATATACACAACTATATTTTATTCTTTGTAACTATATTGCCTCTAAAATTATTCTATTATTCCAATATTATTTAGACATTTGTAATCAATATTTTTTTTTCACTACCTAATGACTCTGACATTCAATAAATAATTGCTTGTTATTATTATACTTATATAAAACAGACTAGCCATGTTAAATGTAACAAATAACAATATTGTAAGATACGTGTGATAAAATATAGTTTATTTGTTTTTTTACGGTCATTAGCAAAAAGAAATTCAAGTTCAACGCATATTTGAGAAAAATGTTAGTTACTCTGAAGTTCGATCACAATAAAAAGTTTAAAAAAACAAAAGTACTGTTAAAATTGTTTGAAGGGAATACTTTTTCGTGTTATTGATAATTAAAAATTATCAAAGTCCAAATCACCGAGAGTTTACTGTTAAAAAGCATAAAGCAATTTACATTGTATATACAATAAGTATCAAATGATTGTTTTATTTGGTGATTATTAAATTCTATTATTAAATATAACTGAAAAAGATGTCTTCACATGAAACTTTGCCCAAGAATACCTAATTCCTAAACTGGTAATTTGTTTGGGTCGCTATTTCAATTTATAGGATGATATTTTCAGCGTTATTTCTAAATTAATATGAATATTTAATACAATTTAAGAGAAAGCTATAAGTTAATATTAAAACTGTTCAATTAAAATGTAGGTATAGTAGTATATAAATATTATAGAATGTATCCGTAATAACGGCACCATTATATCTCTTCACTTTCAAGTTTTCAACTAAATCTTTACTGCCACAGCTAACTTCGCAGATGATAAAATCATTCTGATTATCCACATTGATCCTGATATAGCGTCACATATGATTCAACCCCATTTAAATCTATTAGAAATCTAGTAAAAAGACTAGGAAATCAAAATAAACCAATCAAAGTCAATACATTGCATATTCATGCTCAGGCATAAATACTGCCCTACCATCGGGCCTGAACAGCATACCACTTACAACGGCTCAGAATATCCGTCATATATTACAATAACTTACAATAACTTGATCGCCGTTTAATATCGGCACCTCACTTTCTAAATAATAGACTCCATCAATTTAGCTTTCTCCTTACCTCAAAACACAAAATATTAATCTATAAAATCTTCTTAACACATTCGAGACGAATCACGCGCGAGGCGCGTGATACAACTATGTACAATGGAGACGGAACATTTTCGCTCCTTTTTTCCCCTGGAGACGAACAGTTTTTACCAATTTTCGTACAATTATTATGCTTTCGCATTTTAATAAACTTTTATGGTTTTTTCACTATAATATAGTAAAAATGTTGTAGTTTTAAAAAAAAAAAAAATAATTTTCATAACTTAAATACTTCATATTTTTCTTACCGGTCAAAACACGATCAAAAATGACAAAAAAAAAAAGTCGACCGATTTTTTTTTAATATAAAACTTCAAAAATAACATTTTTCTTTATTCATAAATTCAAAATAAATAACATAATTTAGTTATTACCAAAAAACTTAAATATAAAAACAAATTTATAAAAAATAATCTTAATATTCATACTACTTCAGGATTCATGTGTAGTATAAAACAAGTTAAAAAAAAATAATAAAATTACTGAAAATTCCTATATAAAATGTGTTAATACTAATAATGATTTTAATTTACAACCAATAATTATTTATAGTGTGATATTTTTCAAAACAATCCTCAATACATAACGGTGTATCACACTGTTTGCAATAAAACGAAGTTTCTTTTCTTCCTCTTTTGCCACTTATATATTTTATTTTATCGGCACAAACTTTACAGACTCTTCTTGGATTTTGCTTTGATGCTGTTGATGGTATACGTGCAATAAAATGTCGTCCTGACAGCCGATTTGTAACCGTATCATTATAGTTGTCTTGATTATAGCCACTTTTTTCTGCCAGTTGTAAGCCCAAATTAATTATAAATGTCCTTAATGTTATTTTTTTGTGTTGGTTTACTCTGTTCTTCAATATGTAACTATTTACAACTGTTACCATAAATAAATGAAAGAACATTTTTTTCCACCATTTTAAACTTTTTCTCTGAAATGGATAATATGAAACCATTTGATCTCCGTGATCAACACCTGTTTTGTTTATATTGTAGTCAATAATAGAATTAGGTTTAAACTTAAGAAGTTCACCAGTTTTAGATCTAACTGAGACTTGTTTCATATCTGCTGAATGAGCTGTTGATAACATCAACACGTCTCTTGTATCTCTCCATTTGATACATACCAAAGGACCTTGTTTCGAATATGTCATTTCACCTTTTTGTAATTTTTCCTTTACTACTTCTTTAGGTAGTCCTTTACGGTTAGACATAACCGTACCTACACCATTTGTATTTTTTTTCCAAAGAGCATTTAGAAGTGCTGGGCTTGTATAAAATCTATCCATGTACACAGTGTGACCTTTATAATAATACTCTTCTAAAAGTCTATCAAACAAAGCAATTATCGAATTATCTTTTTGATTTTTACCAGAATAAATTTCAAATTTTAAAGTATATCCTGTAAGAGGATCTGATAGAATATATAATTTCATACCGTATTTATGTGGTTTATTTTTCATATAAACTCTGAAATGTATACGACCTCTAAATGGACACATACCTTCGTCAATAGTCAAATTTTGACCAGGTTGATATGACTCAACTGTTTTTTTATTGATTAAATCAATATAAGGACGGATTTTAAATAAACTGTCATGATTTTCTTTACCTCTTGAAATATAATTTGCATTATTATTCAAATGCAACATTGAAAAAATCGATGAGAAACGATCTCTAGTCATTAGCTTTGACGCAAATGTGCTATGAATAAATGCATTCTTCGACCAAAAGTCTTTGATATGTGGTTTTGGTATTATAGACATATGAAGAATGATTGAAAAAAAACTATATATTTCAGAAATATTAACTGGTTTCCATTTATGCCAAATAGAATTTTGTTTCAGCATATTTTTTCGTCGAAGAGATCGAATAATCGAGTATGCATACCTATTAGTTTCTTTTTTTATTAATTTAATTAAATTATCTGGGAAAAAAATACTAAAAAACTCTATTTCAGTTGATTTACCAAGTACTTCATCTGAGACACCTGACATTGACGTAAATACGTGAGGTTGAGGTTCAGGATTTACTCTTTCCCATTCACATATAACAGGTTCTGTACTTTCAATTGAACGTCTTTCTATATCTCTATTTGTTAAAAAAGGTTCATTATTATCATGATTTTGTATAAAATTTTCATGTTGAATTTCGTCTATGGTGTCATCAAAACCCCATTCCTCAGCTATATTGTCATAATTACTCTCAATATTTTCTATTGGTACTTCATTCATATTTTGCCTTCTATTATCAGTAATTGGAACAGTTAAATCATTATCAATATTGTCAACCATTTCAACAAGATTTTCAAAAAGATTTGCACATTCATTTTCAAATGCAACCGGTAACAAATTCGTATAAACAGCTTCACACGTGTCCTCGTCAGAACTATTATTATCAACATTATCATCTTCTCTATCAGATCCACTATCATCCATAAATTCATCTAACATACGACTTATGTCTTGGTCGTTAATTTTTTTAGACATTTTTCAGTGTAAAAATAATAAAATATTAAACGTAAATTATTTACTAATCACGCTCTGAATAAAAATCAAATGTATACAGCGTCTATTTTATTTTAGAAATAATTCGATAACAAGACAATATTATGACGTATAATACGTAATATGCGTGTCTATACACATAAAATTATATAAATAAAATAGTATTACCATTTAGGAACAAACTCCGTCAACAAACTCCGTCAAGCCGACACACGACAGCCCAAGAAAATGAAAAATATTATTTTGATAAAATTATTAATTGAAAACAACTATTATTAACAGCCAATAGGCGATTCGAATCAAATTCCAGAGACGCTCCACGTGGAGCAAATAATTTATTCTTTTTATATAAAAAATCTTTACGATATTACTTATCGATTGATTGTCGTATGAAAACAATGGTGTGAGTATATGATTTTATATCGATTTTTAAAATTCGATAGTAGACACAACGCGCGAGACGCGTGATTCGTCTTTTATAAGTAAAATATTGTAACGCGCCAGATACGTTACGCGTCTCAAACGTAACTTTTAGATTATGACGGACCGTCTCGAATGTGTTAAAACCAACTTAGAACTGTAGGATCCAGTTCTGGGCTCAGCTAAGCCCTCTAACATAAATAGTATTCAAACTTTCCAGTCAAAGTGCCTCCGACAAATCACTAAAGTTCCATATTATATCTCCAATTACACATTTCATACTGATCTTTCTATCCCTCTTGTCTCCAAAGTCGCCAACACTCTTTATAAAAGATTCAATGCTCGCCTCCAAAACTACCACAATCCACTCGTAAAGGAACTAGCTACCTCTCAATATCACTGGTGACCCTGAGAGGTGTCTAAAATGTAATTAGTGTCGGGACCTATAAACTAAATGAAAACCAACACATCTGCAACGAAATGCCTTCATTCAGGTCTCTTCAGTCTTCATTTTTTATATATATTAAAGTAATTAAATTATTTTATAATACTCACACTTAATTGTAAAAATGTATTTATAGATTGTGTAAAAAAAATAAAAAATAATATACATTTGAAGTTAGAATAAATTATGAAAAAAGTAAGCTGTTTTGTGTTTAGAAATTCATAAAAACTTTGGTTTTTTCATCTAAGTTTTGAGAATTTAATACAAGATTCCTCATAAGTAATTCATAATGAAACCTTAAAATCTAAAAATTATATAAAGGCAATTATTTTTTATAGAGATTTCAAGTTTAAATTTTGATGAAATTATTTATTTAAACGATGTTAATTATTTTGTTATAATTTAAAATTATCATGCAATATTTATGGTAACTTGAAACTTTTACGTACTTATATTATAATTTATATCATTATGAATTTAACTATATGCAATGATATTTTTGATTTATTTTAAGATATAATCTATTTATATTTTATACTATAAATCTATTTTTATTATATTATGGTATTTACAGAAATATATTATTAAGTTCAGACTGTTCAAAGTGATATAAGTTACTATAATATGGTATAAATATAGATTATTAAAATAATTAAATTTTAATAATATAATAAATGCAATAGCGACCTACCGTACTATTAAAAGTAAAATGAATTACTTTAATAGCAATATATATATATAAAACAAAAATAAAACATGAAATATACTTAACGATAATAGGCTGATAGACTGTCTCCGCTCACAATTGTTTTTCAAATACAATGATATATCATTGAATTCAAATTTAATACATCCATAATACGCACTATCATAACATTTTTGTAGTAACTCAAAAATTGTCGATTTTGAGTTATATATGTTTTATAATGGTAAAAATGTCGTTCTTTACGATGCACTACCGTATTATCATGTATCTACAGTTTAAAACCACTTAAATCAGAAAAAAGTGGTAATGCATTAAGGAAAATAGTTGGTAGCTATAAATAGAATAGTGTGGTATCTCAGAATAATACACTATTGCAGTATTGCTACTAATATAAACTTAAATAGATAGTTAGTGCAGTACTGTATTTTTTCGAAATAATTCACTACTGAACTGTGAATTAAAATTGTTTTTTTAGCTTAGTTTTTAAGTTTATTTTTAGTTTAGGTTCATACCCTTTTTACTTCTTACAATAGTAAGTATTAAGTACCTATATAAAATTCAATATTAAAGTTATTAATTTCATTAAGAATGGAAATATTTCAGATTAAAAATACATTACTGTATTAACTCAAAAATAAGTTAAGTTAATATTTTTTTTTAAACTTGATACAATAAATATATACGTAAACGTTAAGACAATTTGAATCCAAAATTTGATGACGATACGCGGAATACATAATGTCTTGCAATTATTTTAAAATGCTATCAAATCAAAAAACTCGTTTTTCTCAAAACATGGTTTTTTTTAGTTGCAACACTAATGTTCTGATAGTGCGAATAGTGTCCCGATCGACACTTAATATTATATATCAGAGCGGTATCCAATCCACTTGCTTATCTTTTTTCCCCTGAATTTCAATAAAACATTTTCACTTGGTTAAAAATGTTAAAGCTAGGTACAAGGTTTCTCATAAGTTTCTATTAATAGAAGTAACAATTTTTTTACGGGAAGTTAAATTAAATTTGTATGAATGTTTGGAATTTAAAATAGTACAAATTGTATATTCATCCATAAAATAACTATGTCTCCTCAAACGATTTTTGTTATTTTGTTGTAATTCAAAATTGAATAACTGTAGATACTTTTATTATTATGATCAAATATTTTTTATATTATTAATGTCTGTAATGGTATAATTTTTAAAATATTTTGACTCTTTTTGAGCTATTTGAAAATATTTGAAATTATTTTTTGTACAAATATCGATAAAAAATGCATCACTGGTAAAAATGCTCGAAAGTTTAAGATTTCACATAAATTAGTCTTCTATCCGTATAAAAAATATTAAGAATATAATATGGGCACATTTTTTTTTTATATGCAAGTTAAAATTTTATAAAAATACAATTTTTCTCATAAGTAGGAAATTAATATTGGAACCGTAAAATCTAAAAAAATTCAAAATTAATTATTTTAAACATATTAAGTTCAAGTTTAGAGGAAATTACATAATATTTGAATGATGAATAATGATGCTAATTATTTTATTATAATTCATAAACATTATTCATGTCGATTTAAAACTTTTACGTATTTTATGAATTTTATCATATGCAATGACATTTTCAAAATATGTAGATTAATTTTATGATATTATCTATTTATAACACGAAATTTTTCACGTTAATATACAGTAGGGTAGTATTAATTCTTAAGTTAATAATATAATATGGTATAAATAAGTACCATTATAATAATTAAAAACTATGATAAATGAAATCGATATATTTTGGAATAAATGAAATCAGCCTCTTGTAGTATCAATAGTAAAAATATTTTCTTTTGCATACCAGTTTTTTGGCTTATTTTTAAGCTTATCATTATTTTCTATAATAATATAATATCTTCCTCATGTACTAAAACTATAATATTATTATTTTCTAACCTTATACACACCTGCCGATCTCTTCTTGCTTCTCTTACTACTTTTTCTTAAACTATATTGATTAAAATAGCTATGTCACCTTGCTTATAGTCATTAATCCTACTGTAGCTACGTATAAAATTAAATATAATATTACTATCAGAGCTTTTCTACATTCTTTCAGTATTTTTTCATTTGTTATATAATATATTTGAACATGGGCGTGATTAAAGGAGAAATTAGAGGGATATATCCCGCTCCCAGAGCCTTATTTTACTAATTATTTTCAATACTTAGAATTTACTAGTATATAATGTTATTAATTATCGTGTTCTTAATAGAGTTTAAGAGTTTTTTTTTTTTTGAAGTAATAAAGTTTTCTTCTAAAAAAATTCATCCCCCTCCTCCAAAGGCAAATTTCTAATCACGCTACTGTATTTGACTTACTAACTGATTATTTTTATAATTATTAATTAGCTAGATCATAAGCTCCAGCCTCTATCTTCGATGTTGAAAGCCAATAGTGTTCATTTTAATTTATTTAAATGTTATACCGGTCGAAAAATTTAAAATGTAGTATATTTAAAGATAGTAGATTTATTTTGATTCTCATTATTAAATTGATGTGCTTGTAAATTTGTACGATCCTTAGTATAAGTTACAATTTTACTAAACATGTTAGTTGTACTCCTGTAGCACATATTTTATAAAATTTCATTTAAATATCAATATTGACGGTATAGTGTGATATTTATAAAAAGTATTTATTTTGAAACCATATATTTTTTAATATTCTGCTTGGTACAATAAAAATTATTTTTGTTCGTCTATTTTTTAATGGTTATAACTTATAAGAGATGTGTTATTTGATATTTTAACTGAATACGTTAACTAGTAAATAGCATTTAGTTTTTAATCTATTGTTATAACTTATAAATATGTACTTTATATTATATATAAAATTGAAGTAAACATATAGTCTGAACTGTATTTTCTATCAATATTTTAGCTAGCACTCTATTTTTTACTACGAAACGTTGAATTTCTACTTTCATTCGTGTAATATAATATGTTAGTACCTACTTAAATGTATCGATATAATCATATATACAAACTATGCAGATATACTGAACAACTTAATACAATTTTTTACTTTAAGTAACCTTATATATACCTATTCATAGTTATATAAACACGTTAAAGCAATATTATGTTTTGGTTTTACTTGAGGTTTAAGGGGTTAAGCTGAAGTCATAACTCGTAATATGTATATTTTTTGTACTTACCATTATCATTTCTAAAGCGTTATATGTAGTATTGAAAGCATTTTAATGTTTAAGAGTGATTTATTTGTTAAAAATATAATATATAATTATAACATTTACTTACATTAAATACATTTTATTTAATATTGCTTGTTTATTAATTTTTTTTCCGATCACATCAAATGTATCAATTAAAATATACGTAATATAAATTATATTTGCAGACAATTATCGAGAAATCATTACATATTATACTTAATTAAATTACCTAATATAGTTATTAGGTATGATATGATTTAAGTGGTTATAATTGATGTATATTAAACTAAAACAATTATTTAAATTTATAAAATTATATATATCCATATTCAATTACAAAACTAGATTTATTTGGTCATCAAGGATAAACATGTTTTTATATAATACATACTATGTATTCTTGTATTTAGTACATTGGGAATTTAATAAATATGGGTAAATTTTGAATGACAAATTAATATTTAAAAATACTAAATAATATATTTCGTTTATGACAAATGATTCAAATTCAAAAATTAAACTAAATTTCAGCATCAAAATTAATGTACTAAATAATAATTCAAAAGAACTACCTACTCTTTGATATTTTTTAAATTGGTAATTCGGTTGTAACTTTCTTTTTGTTGTAACTTGAGAAAGTGTGAAATATAAAGTTTTTTAAGTACCTATTGTTATAAAATTGCATTAACGATAAGTTCAAAAGATAAGAAGAGAACATCTAAATAATTAATAACATGACTATTAGTTAATAATCGAGGAATAGTTTGATCTTGTACCCGATTTCTAAATTTCTTATACTCTTATACTCGTATATTCTTTCTCATATTGCATAGTTCAATCAATATTGTTGTTTAACTTTACTTCCGTCTATAACATACAGTGTACTCAAACTTTTTCTAGTTAATTAATTATTATATATCTGACCAAAGCAATATTTTTAATGTAAAAAAAGTTCGGAACATTTATTTTTTTGAAGTAAGATATCGGGTAAATGAAGAATTCAATATATATTATAATCATTACTCATTATTATGTATAGGAATTATATTATATTAAACAGATGGTTCATTAATAACTATCATGACATAAAAGTTTTAGTTTGCTTGTTGTTTATGAGGACAACTCTAATACACAATGCGTAAGTCAGCTAAATCGTGTTTACAAGATGTTGACGAGATTTGGCGTTAAAGGATTTTAATCGATTTGACATTAAATGTCTGATAACTTGTATTTGAATGTTATTTTTCGTAAAAGTATACTGGTGAAGTTTTTGATTGAAGAGTAATTATGTCAAATATGTATGTATATATATATATATTTTTTTTTTTTTCATTATTTATCTCAAAAAATAAAAATATTATTGACAATTGGAAGTAGAATACAAAAACTTTTTTATTTACATTTTTACCGTAGTATACTCAGGACTGGGCAAGATACCTTAAAAAAAGTATTTAAATACAAGATAAAAAATACTATAATATTTTTTAAAGACACTAGATATAAGATACATGTATTTGAGATACGTATAAGATACAAGATACTTAATATATTTATTTATTATTATTAATTTCTTAATTTACCTTGGATACAATTTTCTCACGTTAAATTTTATCATACATCATTTATATTATATTATAGCTTATAAATGTATAATAATATGGTATGCATTGATCATTAACAATATAATTTAAAATCACATTTGTTACGTTTAAAATAATAATACTAATAATAGACAAACGAAATAATAGGTAAAAAGATTTACAGTCTATAAAAAATATATAAAATATCACTAATATAATATTATCGTAAGACACCAAAGTTGCTTTAATCTAATCTTAAAATAGTTAAAACATATCATTACTTATTGGGCAATTAGGAAAACTGATATATAAATGAAATATGAAACATATTTTTTGAATGTATCTAGTATCCTAATCATAAACAGATACTAGATATAAGTCAATAAAGTATTTAAATACCCAACAGAAGATAACTTCAAATTATGTATCTCGATACAAGATACAAGATACAATTGTACCTAAGATTTGTATCTTAAATAATAGTATCTACGATACTGCCCAGCCCTGAGTATACTGTTAGATTATTATTTTGTGTATGATAGTCTATATTTTTTCGTACTTAAAAAACGAAAAGAAAAGAAAGTATTAATATTTATTGTACCTCAATTGAAATCTTCCGAAATTCAGATATTGAAGCATCTCATTTATAATTGTTGTCTTCACTATATTATGAAGACTTAATGTATAATAAATTATTAAAATTTATAATATTTAGTATTTGTTATATATGCATACAATAAATGTATAGCTCTATACTATCAATAAATTATTTTTATAAGAAAAAATCGTCAGTGTTTATGAATAATAAATGATTACTTACTATCTAGGCATACTTACTATGTAGTATAAACATTATATTGGGTTAATAATTTTTATAAATTAAGTATATTTTTTTTTTTTTGATACATTTAATATTGTATAGCTGTATATTTATATAGATATCTTCATATAAATCATTTAAAAACAACAGTGTAATAATTTAAAATAGTTCAAATAAATTTAAAATGGAGTGTTTGGTATTTGATTTAGACCATATATAAAAATTAAAATTGTGGTTTTCGTATGATAACACTGTCTTAAAAATAAAATATTATCATAGAACATTGTTAAAAAACAAATATAGGTATTTTCCAAAGATAAATATATTTAATACCATATTTCACGAAATATCAGAAGTAATATTTTATGTAGCAGATATATTCTGGAATAAATTCTAACAGTTCAGGGGCAAATTTATGGAGAGTGGAGGAAGAGTTCTGCAGATTTAATATTTTTTATAGTTAATTTAAAATCACGGCGTCTAAATCGTGTTTTAAACTTCATAACAGCACCATAGTCTGCAGATAACACATTTGGTCGAAAACCGTTATCATTAATTATTATAGTTACATTTAACAATCGTTTACTAATTTATAAATTATTTGAAATTATTTATTATTACAATTTATAATTTACGAGTACTTATCTAAATTATTAATATACATTAAAAAAAATTGAATCCCTGCTCTCAATATTCTTAATATCAGTTTCAGTTTCAGTCCTGTTCACCAGTTGATTTTTCTTCTTCTAGTTTATAGTTATACTATATAAAAAAAAATTAACGAAACTACCTACATAAATACTGTCATATTTTCATTCCATAATATTATATTATGTCACTCATAATTATCCCTATTCGCTACCCTTAAATAAGCTTTAAATTTATTTTCATAACAGGTAATAGTGCAATTCATTTTAATAACGTATCTAGTGTTTTAATAAAAACGTTTAAATAATCGTTGACGATTTAATTTTAGAATCTATATTTTGAGCTTTTTTTCATAAGAAAATAATTATAATAATCATAATTAATATTTATTATTTACATATGTATTAAATAAATTTATTCAATACAATTCAGTAAATTTAAATTGACATGATATCAGATAAGTATTTGAGTGATATGCTGTCAATATATTTAGATTATTTGCTTTTTAATGTTCTCATAAATGTTTTGAGTAAAAATATATTGAAAAAAAAATTAATATATCTAAGATAATCACTAAGTATTAGCAAAAGGTTAGGCTGAACTATTTTCATTAGAATAAAATATGAATTGCTTACTTTAATTGAAAATTAACATAAATTATATTATAACAGTTTATTGATTCAAGATTCTAAAAATAGATCAATATTTAGCAAATTGAAATAAAAATAATTTAAAATGAAATGCAGACAAGATACTAATACTTCCCTTCTACACGCGTCTTAATTCGTGCACCACGTCCGCCACTCCTATACGAAAAAGTATTAACAGGCATAATAAAAAAAACACCACTGTACAATTAACCTTTTTTGCACTTCAATTTTTTTTTTATATTCAAAATTCTTAACAACACATTACTGCAGTAAAATGATTAATGGAATTTTTGACGTTGAAAATCTGACAGGAAGTCGTTTAGTCTTTTTGCATATCGTGGTGCTGATGACGACACTTAATCATCATTTCCCAAAAGAAAACCTAACAGATTTACAATTCAATGATCCGTAATGACTATCGCAAAAGATGTTGGTACACTTCTAATATTTAGATTTCGCGTGGAAAACACATCATTATGTATTTCGGATCTCTATATTGCTTAAGCATATTTTTACCATAATCCATTTTAATAAATACAAATTATACTCATTACTATTATTAATTTCGAATTATTCATATTTTAATAGTAATAATTAAATGAAAAATAAAATTAATTTGTTTTATTAATTTCGGAGTATGAATTTAGCATAATTTATATAAAAAATAATGACACAAATGTCCATAGCCTTATAAGTTATAATAATATTATAGTATTAGTCTAATATTGAACGAGCAAATTACAAATATCAACCAGAATTTAAATCTTTATATTATACTGTTAATTGTTATTGGTTGATTTTCAAAAAAGAAATATATAATCATGGTCTTATGGCTGTTTTTAATGTATCAATTTAATTTGAAATATTTTATTTTATTTAAGCTGGTAAATTTAACGGTGATAATCATTTTATTATTATCAGTTTGTAATAATAATTGATTTTAAATTTATACTCGCTAAAAATGGTTGGCATTATTATATAGTGACCTGAAACATACACAAGACATTTGTTATTTCGGAATATGTATCAAGTAGATATTAATTTAAAATAATATTATTAGTTTCATTTAATGTATAGTTTTGTTTTCATAAGTTTAATCGATCAGTATCAGCATTGTGTGTCATGTTACAATACGCCGTGATACACTTACTTGATGTTTGGATTTTTATCATAATATAAATACTCAAATGCGTATGGTGTAATTAAAAAAAGCAATTTTTGGAAAATTTAAATTCCCGTTAAAGTTGCTATAACGATTAAAAGGAAAAGGACTCATAAATAATACATTTTTTTCTATTTTGAATACAGAATGCATTTTTTATTTCTTATTAAAAAGAAAAATATTTTTCTGAATATTTCAATTTTATAAATAAAATATTGAAACAGTTGTTAATTAGTTAAAACTTTTAAGGTAATTCAAGTTAAGATAAGCGGAGCCATCACAGTATATTAAAACCGTCGAAGAAAGATTTTTAAACAATTAATAAAATGGTGTCGATAAATTTTCTTAGAGTTTAACAACACTTGACTTTATTTACTATACTTATAAATAGTGTGTTTAATCATTAATTAAATTATGAATAGAGACAATATTCTTCGCCATGGCCGGCTAGGTACTTCAGATGATTATAATTTATTAAATTCAATATTTAAATATTGGTACACTATATTTTTATTGGTGCTTGTAAAAGAGTATTACGTGCATAGATTTTAATTCGAATGAAATGAAAAGTCGTAAGTGAGATTATTAAATATATATTGTAGGTATAATGTAGTATATACTTATCGTATTAACAAATAATAGTTATAATTCAATCGATTGCGCTACCCATAGTAATTACACGATTGAATAGCGAATTGAATTATTGTTGGATGTAAGAAGTGCCAAGTGTGGTATCACCTTATTTTTATTAGCTCCAGTGTTTCATTTAATATACATAATATTAGTGTAGAACGTGACCGATAGAAATTTCCATCTAGAATCGTTAACAATGAACCTACGGCAGTAGTCCTTTTAGAGACAAACAAATGTGCTCCCACTATTATCTCAGTCACTTTGTCTCTCTTTCACACTCGATGGTAAAGTGTGCATGCGTTTTTCTCTCTCCTTCTCTCTCCTTCTCTCTCTCATTCTCGAATAACGCTTGAAAGGATCGATTAATTCTATACAAGCTGGAAATTAATGGTTTATTTGTTCCGCGTGTCGGACGGAACCCGATAGTTAAACTTTGAAACTATGGAAAGCAATACATTTAAATGTACAATGACATTCGCCAATAATTCCAATGTAAAATATAAAAATTATTGCCTACTTACGGTCTATATTACATAATATTTACCACACATATATACGCGCACATCCACAGACAACGTGTTATAAAATATAGGTACCAATTAATTGTGGGTTTTGCAAAAGTTATTTTCATTATTCTATTAACTGTATTTGTCATTTAATTTAAAAGGCTGTCTTCAAAATGATTTGGACCATTAATATTTAATTTCACAGTGCAAAATAACTTAACGAAAGTTCATAAATTTCATCTCTCTCTCTCTCTCTCTCTCTCTCTATATATATATATTTACTAGATATCTTTTAATAAAAGACTAGATTAACTTTTTGAAACTTTTGATTTCTCCATGTTCAAAAGCAATGAAGTTGAATGTTGAGGAGTAAATCAAAAGTGAAAAGTGAAAAAAATTATCTGTTGGAAACAATGTACAATGTATTCCCAAATGTAATTGAATTAATGTATCATGATAAGTAGTTTTGTTTTAGTAAGACCATAATATAATATATTATACATTCATACATGTATATAATAGGCGTGAAGTTTTTTTACGTTTAGAAGCGAAAATTAAATTTGAATAAAGTTGATAATTAAACGTACACTATGTAAAATATTTACTTTATATTGGTCGTCTGTATAATTTTTAAATATAAATAACTATAATACAATTTATTTTTTTAAATTTTATAGTTAATATTATTATATAGTCGAAAACAAATTAAGTTGCAAGTCGATATTATTTGTAATATAATATGTAATTTTATTTTTAGTATTAATTGAATATACAGTACTTTATGAATTACACATTTTACCCATTTTAGCATACATAAAATTGTTTATGATATGTTTATGTTAGGTTAGGATTTGATACTAAATTGGGGTTAGTCTATTCGTAAAACAGTGGATTAATGTAAAACACATTGTCATTATATAAACATGATTATGCAGTTACACAGTTTAATTTTAATAGCAAGTTCGCATCACCAAAATTCTATTTTTACTTTTTTTTTGTTTTACAGATAGTTAGCTAACGACTATGGTTGAACAATTGCTACAAGAACGATGTGGTCAGCAGTTATCTTCCTGCGTGCGGATGAATACCAGACTGGCTGGAGCGGAATTCGAACTAAATTGTGGAAAGAAACAAAGTTCCAGAAGATCGACGGAACAGAGAGAAAGGGGCCATGTACCAGGAATGTTCGACAGAGAGGATGTCGACTTAGATTTAGATCTCAAGTATCATCTTCAGACTTGTACGTGTTCTTGCAACCACATGGGCTTTGGCAATTATATGGATTATTATCAGGTTAGTTAATTGTTATTATAATATCATACACATAATCGCCAATCGGTATAGATTATATTATATTAATACCTTACTGTACATCGTCTACTTATATAAGCATCTAAAAGCAGTACGTATATATTCACTGTATTTTAACAATATTCATAATACAGCTTACAAAGTTACAAAACTATAGCATCACGATCTTAATTGTTTTTTTTTTAATATCTGTAAACATATATATATTCACAAATTAATTGATATGGTTATTTAATTATTCTAAAAACAGTTTGTCTTATGATAATTTTAGAAAATTACTTTGGCAATGTTTCAAAACCCAACAATAATGTTAATGTGTACTATAGTGTGTAAACACTAGTTTTTGAATGTTTAAAACACATGGACTGTGATACAATAGTGGGACAATGTTATGTTTAATAGTTTAAAACTTTTTGTATATAAACATAAGTATATGTGTATTATCATTACACAGTATTGTATGTACACATGAATAAACAATTTAGCAACATTTTTTTTTGAAAATATAAAATATCATTAGGTTGATAATTCAGTTAACAGACCAAGAGTCAAAGAGGAAAGAGATAACATCCACCATAGGTTAATTGTTTTATTTTTTTTTTTTTTGTTAATTTTTATGAAATTTTTATTGTTCAAAGCAAATTATATATAAATAATTAACTTGTATAAAATAAATAAAACATACTTCATAGACATACATAATAAATTTAGTTTAGATAATTCGGAATTGTCTACGTGTATTGTATTTTTTTTTGTTCTGGGGTGGGATTAGCCTATTGGCCCTTTTTGGATTTTTCCAAGGTACCTAAATGAAAAGAGTTATAATATTTCAGTTCTAATAAATATTTATCGTTAGATACATAAATGTTTACACATAATATAAGTGGTAAAGAATATCAAGTGTATAATATAAAAATCCATAAAAAAAAACAAAATAGGAACGTGCTTAAAATTGTTCTTTAATAGAAATAATTAAGTTGCGTACCTACTAAAGGAATAATCAAATCACAGTGTCAACTTTATCAATATTTAAGAAAAATGAAATATTTTAGGCAACACTGTAGACTTTCATTAAAAATCCATTTTATGGTATTAGGGTAAAGGTTTAGCGTTTAAGCACTACATATAGCTATAAATGTATATTACATATATATACATCTTTACGTTATGGGTAGCTTAGTCAGCTGAGTTCAGCTAAAGCTTATGAAAGTATAGCATGATATATAGTAACTTCATCGCACAATTAATAATGTATTCTATAATATAGGAATAGAACTGTATAGAAATTTTCAAAACTATTATTTGAACAGTAAACACGAAATATTGACATGTATTACAACTGCTTGTAGTAAATAATATCAGAAATACAGATTTTAATATAAATATTCCTCTGGATCGTACATACGTTTGAACTCTGATCATTAGACTTGGTTGGTTGATTACGAGGAAATTCGAGATAAATAATAAAAGGGATTACTTTGAAAAACTTGGGTACGTGACTGTAGTTTTAATTAATCCCCGAAAAGCTCAATGTGTCGGAAAGAGAATATTCAATTCCACCTGTCATTTTAAGATATTTGTCTTGACAGAGAAGCACCAGATATATTTTTATCTCAAATAAAAAAGTTTATTCGATTCATTAGGGAAAACACATTAGAATTGGAACATTTATGAATAAATAATTTCTATTTGGGAATAGTTGAGATTAACTGAGCTGAAATATATTTTTGCATTATCATCATTTTAATAACTTTTCGTAAGTAATATATTTACTATGGTATTATTGTAATTTAAATGTTATCATAATTCACAGAAAAAAAGATTAACATATTTTAAAGAATCTAATAAAAACAACTACCTATATGTACCAATTAAAAACATAATTTTATTTTTATATAATTTATTAACCATAAATGTTTAACACTAAATTTCTGGTTAAATTTTAATCTTGATATATAATACAGTGTGTTAATTAATTGAAAAGTCTGTAACCCTAGTTCAGGATGTAAGTCAAATATTTTAGTGCTGTTTTTTAATGTAATATTATATGTATGACTATATAATTTCCTTCCTTTTATCACGATATATAATATGTCATATATTATTACATAAAAAAAAAAAAAATGCTAAAATATTTGTACATGCAGTACGGTAACAGTACTATTAGGGTTAGATTTACAATAAACTCAGTACTTCTCTATAAATTAACAAACTGTATAATGTTTATATTTAATGGAGGAAATAAATAGAATAGCTAAAATAATAATTTATACTATATATTTTTTTTACTGTGGAATATTATTTGATGCTAAATAAATAATAAAACATATTATAAAATATAAATTACCATTATGTGTATACATATATTAGGTATCTATACCTAATGAGCTTCTAAAATTTGAACAATAATTAATAAACATGATATTTGTGTACTTTGTTTTAAGCTTAAATCGGTTCCTGCTAAAACCATTTAATGATATTTAAATAAAATTTCAGTTTCAGACTGTTTAGGAAGTGATTATTACTCTAAATAATATAATACGCATAATTTAAATTAAGAGGAAACATTAAAGCCACTTATTAATTTCTTCGTCATAAATTATATTACACTTGAAGATCTGAAACTATCCTAAAATCTCCAAAATACATAGCTTGTCTTTGTTTGTCAAGGGAATAAAATACGCGTTGTCTGCTGTGCACTTTATGACTCGTTCTAAAGTTTTATAGTAACTCAAATCGTAACTAAATAATAGTTTAGACGTTCTTTGTATAGCGGCATATATTTCCCTTTTCAACACATTTTACTTTAATTACTCACCTGCTACTTTAACTGATTACGTAAATAATCAAGTTACTATGGCAAATACAGAATTATATGATTTTTAGTGTTTCCAATAAAATACAATTGTCGTTGTCCTAAAACGGTGATATAACTTGATATGTCATAATACAAATGAACAATCTACGAACTAAAATCGTGTGCTTATGAACAAGTTTCATTTACATATTTATATAAATTCGAATAATATTGCATTATATGACAAACTAATTGTTTCCAGAGATTTAGAGCGTAACGTAGATTATATTTTGTATTAATTTCCTTTTGTATTCTTCTGAGCAATATTATTCTTCCATTGTATTATGGATGGACGTTTAATAAACCATACTGTTATATAAGACTTTTCTTTTATAAAGACACTAATAGATACTTCTTGCAAAGCTTTAAAAAATCGAACACAGGTTATAACTTATCAGCTACTATACTTTCAAGACTTCAGGTATAGTAATATAATCACAAACTTTTTATGGAATATTTCAAATTATATTAAACCTTATGAGATATAAAGTATAGTACAAAAAATCAAATGTAAAAATGCTAATCTATTATTTTTTGTGTGATATAATTTTCATGAAAAATTTTATTGTAATTTATGACGAGTGATAAGAATTACGTTTAGGAAAAATATAAATTTAATATTATGTAAGTAATTAATACTTAATAGTATTTACTTTGATTTTAGTGCTATTTTAACTATATTTAATATAAATCAAGCTGTAAGTTTCTAACTTTATAAAAAAATTTGCCTAAAGTTATAACATTAGTATTAGAATATAATTTTAATATTTTACGTGTCATAAATTATTTTCTTAATAATTCTTAATAAATTTTAATGTAATTTTAACGTACAAAAATTGATTTCAGCGTGTTCTTAAAGTAACAAATAATTATATTATTAATATATTATACAAAATAATAGTTGTTAGTTACAAACTCCTTACGATATTATATCAAATTATATTTTATTAGTATGAAAACTTCATGTTTATTTAATACAAAATACACATTACACTTTAATAATTGTCTTTAAGTATTTTATAAATAAGCAAATTTAAATTTGAAAAAAGGTACCGCACAACTGTTGAGAATTGGATTTTGGCAAAAATATAGTTATTTTCAAATACACATGGTGATAAAGTGAGTTTGATCATACAAAAACAATATCCTTTTTTAGTTTGCTTTGGTCTTGAATATTATATTATGTATAGTGGTTTAACCTTGTATCAAAAAACTGTTTATGTTGTAACTTCATACGATATACAACTACTGAACTTCCCAAGGGTTATCTTTTCATCAAATTTTTGTCAATATTGTTTAAAAATTCACTATTAAATTATTGTTTTTGTAAAAAAATCATTCAAAAATGTCGGCCCTTCGCTAACACAGCCCGAAAAGTAGATATTATCACCACTAGAACTAGAATTGGCCATACACGTCTCACATTCACACATTTCTTCTGCAACCGTTTTGCCAACACGTAGGGAAGTTGGTATTCGAGAAAACCAACATAGCTGCTATTTATAATTTTTAATACTCTATTAGACTTATAAAGCTATTGTAAGCTAATAATTCAAATTTAAATAATATGAATATATAGGTATACAATTAAAATCTTAAAAATCGTTTTTATTGTTATAGTATTATCTATTTGAAATATAACGTCTATATTAAAAGATCCATGTAAAACTGTATTGGCTTATGTCCCAAAGTAGTTTTTATTCTAAATAACAATAATAGGTAAAAAAAATTGCTTGCATTTCTATTTTTCCAATCTTTCAAATAACTGTTTTATGTAAATATTTTTATCAAGAAATTTCTTTCGTAACTACTAAGTATTTCTTTTGTAATTTAATATAAATTATTCACTTTAATTCCATACATATAACTACGATGTGTTACCAATTTAGTAGATAAGAATACTTTAATTTTTGATAAATAGTATAAAACTCTCTTTAATAATAAATGAATTATTTTATCTTATCGTAGTTTGAGATATAGTAGTATTGCTCTGTTAATAATAATACCTAATTGTAATAATATAATGTAATAATGACAAAACATAATAATGTACTATAAATAAAATGTATAAAAAAAATCATCATTTATTTTTAAATTAATTTTGTCCCCCCTCCTCTCCTCTAGAAAAACCTCCGAGGACGTCCATGGCGAGTCCTATTAAAACATTGAAATTATCACTTATCGGAAAAGCGTATAACTTTAAATTGTGTAATTTCAAGCGCGTATAATATGTAATACCTATATCATGAATTGTATAATACGTTTGCTTATGTTTTAGTTGGTGAATGAAATACTTTAATAAATTACTTCTATTGAACCGTAGGTAGTATAATAATGAAAAGGATCACGGATTTTATACGGTTACTAAACATACCTACATATAAATTAATTCTACTCTCGTACAGGCGCTAAATAATAAATAAACACGTACAAATATTATAAATGTATTTTTTTCCAAATTGTAACAATAATCTGGTCACGCTTGTCCTGCAGGGATGTAGTTTTAATACAGAAAACATAAATAAAAGCATGTAAAAAAAAAAAAAAACGTTCTTTACGAGACAAGTGAACGACGTCACTTTTTTATGTCATCAAGACCTGACGACCACGTACCGGCGTAATATTTCCCCGACAGATTTTTGTTTTTGACATGTTGGGAGAAAAATACTCGGGACACGTGCATTCGTGCTTGGAATTATATAAACGATTGGAATACAAGTATATATCGTTGCGTTTTCTTTAACCAATAATAATTATAAAAATTACGCGTTTAATCATAATTATTATAAGGTACTTTCTATTTGATGTTAGAGCAGCTCAGAAATCCAATGTTAAACGGCAGATTCGATACAAAATGGTAATATTATTTTGATATCTTATTTAGATTGTATAATAAAATAAATTCGTTTCTTACAAAAAGATAATGGATACCCTATTATAGCTGTATACAATAAAAATGAAAAGAAACATATCAATGCCTTTTGAAAGTCAAAATATGCTACAATGTCGTCGATTATGGACATATCATGTATTATATTTAACAAAAAAAC
Source organism: Rhopalosiphum maidis (assembly GCF_003676215.2). NCBI lineage: Eukaryota > Metazoa > Arthropoda > Insecta > Hemiptera > Aphididae > Rhopalosiphum > Rhopalosiphum maidis. The sequence continues at coordinate 91,982,148 of NC_040878.1, read as the reverse complement.
CATACTATGGGACGAAATATAAATATTCTTTATTCTAATATTATAATCGCGTCATCTGCAACATCGGTTATATTGGCGGAACGGCTTGTGGCTATAACACATAACGTATATAACCATAATATTATTCAATCATAGAGTATTTATTCTAGTTGTATTCGCTTTTCTGTACATGTATAATTTATAATATATTGACTGTTTTCGAGAACTATAATTATACCGCAGAGACCCTATCTTTTGTACATTAAGTATTTTCTCTACCATAATTCGAATTTGGATTAACTACATTCACCGTTTGCCTAGAAAGTTATGTGTTCGGGTGCTTCGATGTCGAGCATTTAATGACGTTTTATTGGCTTACATTGGTACCTATCAATTTTTATTTTTGATGTTACAAAATCTAAATCTCTGTCCGACCATTGTAATCGATGTCTTTCGTGATGGTTTTTATGATTTAAGTCTTTATGCAAAGTCAATAAAGTTTTGGACAAATAAGTGAATTTTCAAAATTAATTTTGAATTTCTTAACTCATCTACCAAAGGATTCGTTCTAGACGGCTGTTATAGTTATTGGGAATAATCCATGTATATATCATATTCAGTGTAATTCTTTTATCAATAAACCATCGTTTTTACATACGTTACCCCAGCCCTGTCAACAAAATTCAACATTTCTGGAAAATTGATTGAGAAGGGATTAAAAAATGTTGTTAAACAATTCACAGCAATTAATTTCTCACAAAATATTAACTCAAAAAAATTACAACATTGAGATTGGATGAAAAATGAAGGTAAACGTGTTTATGGTTTTCTCAATAAGTTTATATATTTTTGAATCACATATATAACTTATAAACGGACAATCATAAAATTAGTAATAATATGACAAAGAACATCGACGGATAATAGAATATTCTATTTACTCTAATTACTTTATCAAACTTCCCAGTTATATATTTATATATTAAAAATTAAATTCGTTGTGTAATATACAAATGGATCATAAATAAACACAAATAATAGGGAGCTAACCGCAGAGTAACTAGATATTCACTATATTTAAACTTGATACGTACAATATTTGACCAATTTAAGATGAATCATAATCAGTGAATATCTCTATATTTGTATTGTATATTAGTTATTACACATTATGTGAATTGTGAATGAACAATAGTTGTGTTTGGAAATTTGCAAAGCAAGGATTAAAATTTAAAATCAAATCAATTTTATAATAATATGGTATTATAAAATTATTAGTAGGTACAATACTTAAACGTAGATACAGTACATAAATTAGTATATATGTGATCGTAAATTAATTATTTAAAACTCATTTACTACTAAAACTATACACAAGTAACTATTATAGTAACTGTGAATTATAATTTTAGTCTAATTCATCATCTGGTGTGAATTAAATAAAATAGTTTAATTTTGATGGCATGATGTAATTTAAATTATCAATAGAGTGATATTTCTCATAATAATTGAAAAATAATATTTTAATGTTTCGGTTAAAAATAATTAAAACGCTAAATTACCTTTTTCTTTTTAATTAAAAGTAAAAGTTGTATTTCGTTCTTAATACTTAAATTGTATTATATTAGTTTATTATTATATATCTCATTGTAGACATTTGAATATTTTTGGAAATAATATAATGATAAAATAAAATATTTTAGTATTAAGTTCAATTGAATAAATTAGTGTATTAAATTGTCAATAAAATATATAACTGGACAAATATTAAATAGTAAATAATGACTATATAATATGAAGTAGCTTTGTCAATTTTTAGAATATAGCACAATTATATTATATTTTGTTAAATAATAAGTACGGTCTACATTATTACGGTATTTGTATATAATAAATAACTCGATTAGCCAGACTTCAGCCCTTTGTGATAGCCACATCACAAACAAAACCAAAGAGACATCATCTTGTCAACTAACTCAATCAATCAAACATAAAAAAATGTATTTTCTAAGAAAATTGTTTTCTGACCCCTATTATAGTCCATAAACTCAATAACGATGAAGAACTATTAAATAAATTCTAAAAATACAAATAGACATACTTGAACTAGTTATGTTACCGAACGCATTATGATGATAAACGTAAAACTAAATAGATATTGAGATTTTTTAAATGTCTTATATTTAAAGTATTATTAATGTACTTACGTATACTCTGTTTATATTAAAAGTAATGGACAGTTTTCATAATTTTAAGTGATCAGTGGATATTCATGGTCTGAAATATAGACTTTAACTTGAAAGCAAATGAAAAAAGCATTGTTAGAAATCTATATATAAAATACAATATAATAATATAAACATAACATCCAATGGACATAAAAGTCATTAAAACGGTTATCAATGTTCAATAGCCAATAATATAAAAGCCTCGTATCTACATTTTCCATTAAAGTGTCATAAATATGTTTATTATGTTTACTATAGTTTGATGTAATAGCCGATGGTTGTATAAACATTTTTGGCAATTATTGACATATAGCTACCCTACAGCATTGATAAAAATTATTTTTTTTATCTCAATTGGTATAGTTTATTAACATATAAAAATATGTGCTTTTATAATATGATCAAATGTTGTAGAAGATTTTTATTTTCTGTGATTATTTTTATTTTTTAATTCAATAACCGTCCTGCTGCAGTTTTCTAGTTTCGGTATTTCATAAACCGTAATAGGTAACTAGAAAAAAGTTAAGATAAAAGTGTCGCTTTACTGAGATAACATAATATAAATTGTATGATTTTTATAGATCCAATCACGTTAGTTTTATTTGTTATAAAAACTTAGTAGAAAACAAAAATTATTAATTTGCATAATTGTACACACGTTTTACATAATAATGTTCGATTCACTATTATTTGAATGTTAGAAATTATTATGGATATATTATATTAAGAATGGACTGTGATTAAAAAAAAAAAATCAAATGCAAACACTAAGTGGAAGTAATGGGACTGATGCGAGTAGATCTCTTAAAGTAATATATTGATACATTTGTATTTCCGTGTAAATAATAATATACTGTAGTCATTTAAGATACTATTTATCTTTCTATGAAAACCTCTGGCATGAGTTTCTCTCTCACTCAGTGCCGTGTTCGTATGTTGTAGATAAGGGATAAGATATGAGACTTGAGTGCACACCATTATTAATATGTCTACGGGAAATACCTATATACTCGTAATGTCGAATAAATGTTTACTATTTTGTTGTATGAAATAATTCATCTCATCAACGTTACACGACATTTTAAAGTATTCGTTTTGTTCTGTATTAACTCATTAGCTATATTATAGGAATGTATACTATAGTATTATTGTGTTGTATGAAATATATAAGTTTTATTTGTATATATTAAAATACGCGTTCGTTACCTACATGGCCACATACAATAATTATTGTTCATCGAATATTTGTACATTAATCTCAAGAATATCTACCATTAAATATTATGATAATTCGTCATATTGAATTACATAAATTAATTAAACTATTTGATTAATAATAATGGCCGTACTCAGGATTCATTTATATAACTGTGTAATGTACGTATGTCTGTTTAAGGTAAAATTAATGTATACTATACTAGTTTACTTATACGATTACATCCTTGGTACATTCTGGTTGTATATAGTTCAGGACGTAGGTACTGTGATTGTAACAAACAACCCATATATATTTATTATATAGTATAGACCCACCTATACTTTTCATTTTATTAGTTTAATCATTTGGGTTTATTTTATTTATGATTTTAATGAACTTTCTACCCCGGTTTTATAGTTAAATATATTTTTGTTTTTACTAAGGATAACCCCAGAAAACTGGACAACTGGCTAGCGATAAAGTAGAAATGAAGTTTAATCATTACAAACATTTCCAATCTACTAAATATGATTGGTTGGATGGATATCAATAGTTTCTTCTATCAAATAATAATATTGTTATTATACTATAATTTTAATTGTGTAGAAACTTTTTTCTTATAACAATTCACTATTGAAAATACTTCAATATACTGAGCTTATAAATTTTAAAGTATGTCATAGAATTCAATATTAAAATATATATGTATATTATATGTATTATATATACGAATAATATGTTAGTACTTTATATTTTAATTTAATTTTACCTTTTTTATTTTTGAAAAATAAGTTGTTTTCATTTCCATAAAATCAAATAAAAAATGAGGATAAAAATGAAATTTATATATTTAGCCATTTAAATATTTAGTTGATCCTATTGTATAAGATAGGTAAGTTTAAAATTTAACTATTAATAAAATGTATTTTATTAATATATAGCATAAAACGAATTCAAATCAAATGTTCTTATCTTTTTATACATTTTCACAGTCTGAGAATTTATTTATAAATTAGGTGTACCTATGCAGATTTATGGATATATTAATCGTTAAATTTTGGTATTGTTAAGAATTTTTAAGATTATACGAATAAAATAATAATACAAAGTAGTGCGTTTTATAGTATTACACAGGTTTTAAATAGAAATTAATATTTTCATCTGTAAACTTAATTGATTTTTTTCTGTGTCTATTTTTAATTTTTTTGTTGAGAATTAAGATTATTAAATATTTATTATGTATTTACCGATTGTATTGCAAGTAATTAGCGTAATGGTATTTAGTTTGATGTTAACATTTTAGTGATCTTGGGATATTATTTCTTCTGAGTGTATGCAGAGTGAATTGTGCCACTACCTATCTAATTAAATTAAAATATTTAAGATTAATCCTAAAATGGAATATAGTTCTACGTTACGCTCTTATACTATTACCTTAAATTAAATTTATCCTCAATTTATATTAATATTAATGTAAATATAAGTATGATATGCGATAAAAATGTTTATTTAATCGATTATATATCAAATATAATCAGTTTGTATAACAATAATAGTAATCGTTCTCATTTATCTATCACGCAATACATATATTTTTTTGTAAAAAATGTTTATATTAGAATACTTTATGCTATATAATATTATATTATTTTATTTCTTTGAAATGTATTTAAAATAAACTTAACTAGGCGAAACTTTAGATTCATTAGAGCCTTTAATCCTTATAATAAAATACTTCATTGACTTTTCAAACTCTTGACTTTTGCTTCTCAGTAAAGTCATTAAAGACTCGGTGTAAACTTAATGAGTATCATTTAATAATACTAAAGATAACCATAAAGAATTTTTAAGAAATGTTCATAATAACCAGTATTATATACTATTATATACTTATTAAATATATATTATTTTATTGAAAACTACATAACATTTATAATTAGAGTCAGTCATAGGTATAAATAAGTTTTTAAAATTCTGATTTAAGATTATATTTTTTATAGACTATTAAATTAAATTAAATTCTGAATAAACTGAATTTTATTATACAAAAAAAAGTTTTAATCTTAATTGATTATTATCAATTTAATTGTTATATGTAAACACCTACTTATGTCTCATACTCTTATTCCAACCGTGAAGTTATTATATATAGTTATAATATAGTATGTACATATTATTATTTGTAATATTTCATACGGATTAGATTATGCCCGTTTGTTGATTTTTGAATATACTTACACTAAACCACGATGGCAGTATCAACCTGACAAAGGACTTGAAAAAAATGTTTTATATTTCTAACTTAAATTAGTAAAAAAATAAACATATACTATAGTCAATATCACAGCTCTACAGAGTTATGCAACTCTAAGTTTCTTTATTGTTTAATTATTATGCCCATAGGTAGACTAATTTATTAGAACATTAATTATTGGAACAAAGTGCATTTATCAAACTTTTGTTGGTCCCGTGTCAGAAAATTACCAGGGTCCTTTCCTAATGAAAATATACAGTCTTGTATAATGTATATATTTTCGGTGAACTTATTGGGTTTCGAGTGTTTGGGGGCCACATAAATAACTGTTAAACGAGAAATTCCATACAATTTTCCAGTCAATTGCAAAAAAAAAAAGTTAAAAAAAACTAACTGCCGCTCAGCTGTAGGTAGGTGTCGAATGCATCACCCCATTAATAATTAGGCCGCTGAAATGGATGTGTTAAATGCGAGTTCAATGATAAACCTTTGGTTGATACACGGCTGTACATACTTCTAAATGGAGATCATCTAATTTTTTAATAATAATGTTTATAGTTTAACAATGAATAATCGCTCTGATCATTTTAATAAGTAATGGGAAATGCCGGTTCGCAGAAGTAAAAACTAGAACCGATTTTTTACCATCAACATCCCTCGAAATTGATGATCGCAGTATATTTCGCAGTATACTAAGATTCAGTGTGTTCGGTTACTCGTATAATATTATGTAGCATCTCATAATCAATTCATTCATCGGTCCGCTCAGAATGTAACAACAACAAAACCAAAACGTCGACAGCAAATAAGGAAATATCATGTGGCATGGTGCAGAGATTGATTCCGCGCAGTAAACACGACATCTCGTCCGTTCCGGGCATTTCGCGGCGATCCCGATAACACGCGAAGCACCTCTGTATCGCGCGGTGTGTTGCGCACTCGACCAAAAAGTCAATGTCGTTTGGGGAACGGGTGCAGCTACTTTGACGACGTGCAATTGGCAATGACGGTGCGTACGTGTCGGCCGACGTCCGTTTGGTGGGTTTGAGGGTTCGCGCCAACGTTTTCAGCTGCGGCGCCGCCGTCGCCGCCGCTCACCGACCACATCGCGCCTATCGTTTGACCACGTTAAATTCAGTGCAGCTCACCGCCGCGCGGACGTTCGATTCTTTCGCCGACACCTTTTGCTGCGCGCCGACTATATCCCGCATAACGTACACAGTACACGTATTGCACTCGTATTATTTAAGACGCGCGATATTGTCCTTCTTATGAAAATATATCTGCCAGTGTACAATAGACGCGTGAAAACCGTTGTAGCCGCATGCGTGTCTGTGTACAACAATAGGCGCAGAGCGTACCGCGGTAACTGTATTGATCACGCCGTTCCGATCAATTCGAAATTAATATTATCGTTTAAACGGTTTCACGCGAAAAATCATCCGATCTCGATTAACTCACTACTGCAGCACTGATGAAAACTCGGACCCGCGTAACTAACGGATAGGCGTAATACTATAATATATTATTACCATTCCGTGTATGTATATACGAGCGAAACATGCGAACGATTTTTAACCGAGTTATGTTTGAGTCACACGTGCGCATAATGGTCAAATTTATTCGATTAGAACGTGTTCTGTTACATCGAAACATTTCACGTTTTTCCCCGTAACATAATAATAATTATTATAACACCGCATTCACCGACCGTTGGTTTTCGTAACGGGTCACGGAGCTTAACCCCGAGGCAAGTGTCCATTCATCTGTGTGGCGATAATCTTTTTCGCGTCTTCGTGCGCCTCTAGCATTCGAACGCCCCATAAACATTGAGTTGGCGTAGAAAATGCAAGGCAATGCGCACAAAAGTCTGTTGCCTATCGCGTAACATAGTGT
>NC_040878.1:91926088-91974493 GCF_003676215.2 Rhopalosiphum maidis | reverse complement strand
TTAATTTCTTTGAACCCCGTCAAAACGAAAACCCTTTTAACACGGAAAATTGTATGGTCCCAAGCGATTCCGTCTTATTGAGGTTTTAGTGTTTTACTGTACATATATATATAAATATTGGCAAGGAATTTTTCAAATAATTAAATACATGCAAAACGATGATGGATGTGTTTATACTAGGTATTTACTATACACGGCGAGAGAATACAACTGAACCATGAACAAAAAACCACTAAAAAACATCAATTATCACTTTCCATTTTACCTCATAGATTGTTGATTACATTTTGAATAATATGACTATGTATAATTATTATAATTCAAAAATATATTATAGATTAGGTTAAGTTATACCTCTCGTATTTTTAAGAGTTGCAATTTACAACTTTTTATTTTATAATTATTTTCTCCAAAAATCATACACATATAAATAGTAGTTGTGATTGCTAACATATTATTATAATTTCTGTATTAAACGTGTAATTATTATTATTTGTTCCAATTGCAAGATTGCGGTTAGTGTATCCTCAATGACACTGGATCAATTTGAGAAGATAACCATGATCTACATGTACTTTTTGTTTGAATAAATATTATTTGTGTTATACTTACTTGAATAAGTTTTTCAGTGTTCTTTAAAATGTAGAATTTTCGGGACATGTATGAAATAAACTGTATGCATACAATACAAGAATTATATTGTACAATTGTACCTCTATGGTCAACACAGACACAATGCCGAGCATAAACAATGTCATTAATACATAGAAACTTTCCATGCGCCAGTATAAAATATATGATCCTCAGCACACTTATAAATTATTATTGCTGTGGTGCATTAATATTTAACATTTTAATTCAAATAATAAATACTAATTGTGTATAATATATGTTTAAAAACAAAAGACATAAAACAATTAAAGAACAATTATAATAACATTTGATCCTAATTATTAAGATACAAATATTTTGAAATACAGAATAATTTTTATATTGAAAAACCATAAATGGTAAAATTGTCATCATTACAAGTACTATTTTATTTTGTATCGAAAATGATTTAATTTTTATACCAAATAGTTATTAGAGAAATAAGTACTCATATAAAATAAAAGGAATCAGATCAAAGTATATTTCGTAATACAATTGATTTAACATTGTATAGAATGCATGTATACATATATAAAAAAGAAATACAAACAATAATAATAAGTTATTAAATAATCTGATAAAATTTGGTCATAGTTCTAAGATTAAAAATACATAAAAAAAATGTTTAAAAAAATTAATAAACAAATGAAAACTATTAATCACAGTAATTTAACAATACAATATGTTAAATCTACTAAAACAAATGCCTCGTAGTTTTTATATTTTTTTCAAAATATATTTATATATATATATATATATATTGCTTAGTTGAAAATGTTTATATCACAAAATTACATTTAATTATTATAAAATCTGTATAAACCATAACCGGGCAATAATAATAGATTTGTATATATAAACTATATATACATTCACAGATAATCAGATATCTTAATTAACTATTAACGTATAGTTGATCATAATAGAAGAGCTTTTCAATAATTTACATATAAATTAACGTGAAGACTTGAGCTTCCATCGGAGAAATATGAATGCAGATATACGCAACACAAAGAATATTATAATCAAGGCAACATATCCAAAGAAAAGCTTGCGTCTGTCATATCTAATTCTCTTAGTGTGGTACTCGGTTTTTTGAAATGGCAATAAATCTAAAAATTTAAAAGATTTTAAACCATGTACATGACATTATAATATAAGGTATTGCTATATACCTGGTGACATTGGAGGATTGTTCGATTATAACCATAAGTAGCCAATGCTGTTCCTTCAAAACCATAACGGATATAACTTAGGTATGTGATCCATCGCAAATAAATAGGTATAGCATCAAAGCTCACAAAGAAACCAGAGAAAAGCAAGAAAGGTACAGACATGACTGGTGCTAAGAACACTCCGTTCTAAAAAAAAAGTGATTTTAAATTAGTTATAAATTTTGTAATGTAATTATTACTATCAATTATAGTTTACTCACTTGTACATTCATTGCAGCTCCAACTACAAGTCCAACACTTTGAGCAACAAATGATATAAGAAGGCAGGCTGATAAGAACATTCCAAATCTGAACATTTCAAGTGGTTGTGAAGTCATGTAGTACACAATACCACATACATTACGCAAAATATTGCCTAGATAGAAAACAAAAATGAGAATATATTAAAGGTAAAATATTTAACAGTTCATATTACTTGGGTAAATTATAATATTTATTAGGTATTGATTTATTATACTAATATGAAAAAAAAATTACCTGGAATGGAATATCGGATAATGTAATAGCTAAGTAATATGATCTAAGAGAATACCATCTGTTAAAATTTTCTTTGATCAAAACAGGCAACTCTAGAGGAACTATAAAATGGATTATGTATTTTATTAATTTGTGATTATTTATTAAACAATGAATTGGTAAACTTACATGATAAAATAGTGATTGTCATTGATGTGTACATAAGGAACAACATGTTGAAAATAGAAATCCAAGATTACTAAGTACTTTGGCACCATCATTACCAATATCATAATACAATGAACCAATTAAAAATCCCACCAAAATATGAGCAAACAAACGTAAGTACATAAGAGTCTGTAATTAAATTATTCAGTTATTATTAATATAGTATAGTATTATTAATCTATTAAAACATTTTAATAAATTATCTAGTTCTATAAAATTTTACCCAATCTCTTCTGCTGAAAAGTAGTGTACGCTTGAGAACAATCCAAAATTGAGCGAATTCAGATGTAGCATATCGCTGTTGACTACTTGGTAAACCATTCTTTAATAAGGTATCAGTAGCTTCATCTGCATTATTTAAATTTCCAGTTTTTACCGAACTCAACTCTGTGTTGATAACAGAGTTGTCATCTAAAATATTAGGAAAAGTTATTGTACATAGGTATAATGAAAAATGTATACAACATTAAATTACTACTTACCAAGTTTGGAAAATTGATTTCCTGCATACTGCAATAAATTATCAGAATCCACAGATTTCGATAATTTATCTATTTCGATAAAGTTCGAAGACAAGTTGCTACCTGAAACCATAAAAGGATAGAAATTAAAAAATAATTTTAAAAACATTTTGTAGTTTCAAAGATTATTAATTGTATAAAAATATTACTTTTCATTATTTCTTTTTGATTGACATTATTCAAATTTTCTGGTTGAGGGAACGGTTGCCAACTTGAATATCGTATTTTCCATTTTAATGGCCGTCACCAATTTGCGTACATTGGTCACCATACTCACCACATGATACTTCAATTACTGCACAAGAATACTATTAATTATACGTCGAGTTGGTTTAATCGAGTATTGAATTTGACTCACGATAAGACGCGGGGTTATGATAGCTGGGACATTCGAGTCCAAGAGTGCCGAGGAAAGGAACGAGTTGTTTCGTGGATCCCTGGTAGACGCATTGTCCTTCAGCAAGGGTATACAGATGGTCAAAACATCTCGAACAGTCGAGCACTGGGCTGATGAATCGTACAGATAATAGTACGGCCGCCACGACTAAGCGATTTTAGTAGGGAAATACATTGGAAACAAGAACTGCTGTCTAAGCCACTGAAATCGTATAAATTAACATGTTTTAATATTTGTACGTGTTCGAACATTTATTGTAGTGCTGGTAATGTATCTAACCTAGTTGGCTCATCGAAAAACATAATGGGAGGATTGTTCACAAGTTCAAGAGCGATGGACAAACGTTTTTTTTGCCCACCGGACAAATTGCTTGTCATTGTCCTTCGGTGTTCTTGCAAACCTAATGTTTCTAATATTTCTTGAATCTGAAAATAATGTTAAATTACGAATAATGGCGATGTTTGTTTCCACGATTATATTTATCTTAGTTGGTCGTAAGGAACGGAATAATTAAAAAATAAACAGTACGTGTACTGCAACTGACCACTTGATATTGCTGTCCTTCGATATGTCTGATCCTAACTTTAACGAAGTAGCCACGTGCATAGCTTCTTCTACAGATAAGTTGGCATGAAGCTGATTGTCTTGCATAATATAACATGACAGTTTTCTGAATTGACTCAAATTTCTTTCGTGTCCGTTAATCGTAATAGAGCCTTTAACACCGGAACATCTAAAAAGTAAAGTAGAACAAGGAATTAATACATATAATTATAATTAAATACTTATGATAATTACAAAATTGTATTGTACATGTATTTAATTATATACATGAATAAATGAGTATATGGGTAAACATTGAACAGAACCAACAAATGCTATAGTACGAGAAAGAAATGTATAATATTTCGTGTGATAAAATATGAATCAACAATAAAGAAATATGTAATAACAACCAATGCATTAACTATCGAAATGATAGATAAGTCTATAAGCATTGTGAACAATGATCATATCATATAGACACGAGTATAATCTTGTTCAATTGATATGCCAATATGGTCTAAATATTATTATCAATTTCTAAATACAAACAAAAGTATTTAACAGTGAGTAGAAAAAACATTTTTTTTAACAATATAAAAGACTTTTCTAATCTGCTATATTTTTCCGATAGTAAAAATCAACAAAATACTAACAATACAAGACAATGGCCGGATTATTACAATAATATTATATAAACTCTTTTTACTTGTATCCCGTGAGTATGTTCAACAGTGTGGATTTCCCGGCACCGGACGGTCCCATGATAGCTGTCAATTCACCTGACCTCAAACGACCGCTTACAGATTTTAAAATATTTTTTGAAGCTGAAAGACAGAAAATAATATAGATTAAACACAGTATAGACAAAATGTTTCAATTTAAAGTGAACAGTGGTGTCTTAGTGATACAAATCTAATTATAGAAAAATTAAAATAAGCCCAAAACGTTCAGTTATTTACTGAAATCGTTTTTAATCCTAAAGAAACTAAAAGCCGAAATGTTATTGTATACCAAGAAATGTATCAGAAACTGTTTAAATTGTTACACTAAAAAGTGTACACTTAATCTAACCTAATATAACCTTTTGTTTAATTTGTTTTTTATGGTTACATAAAAACTCAACATTTCGGACTTAGTCGATTAAAAGGATAATCTCTTATTTTTAAACACTTTTTTCCCATATCCTTTAACAAATATTTTTAGAAAAAAACTGCGTGTTTAAAGGTTTTTTTCTTGTGAAATTGTATTGAAAATTTATTGCTGCGACAAAGATGCTGATATCGGATCCTCTCAATATTGTTTATGGTTTCAAAGTTACAAAACTGAAATAATGAACTAATTAAAATTTGTTTTGTTTAAGTTTGTGAAATATCATCGCAGTATTTTGAATAAAACTAACACATCTTGAAACTAAAAAATGATCCAATGCGTCATTCGCAAGGGTGTAAAGCTGTTTTAATTGAAATCAACAAAATCAAATAAGTATTTAATTATGTATGTAGTGTAATACATTTTCAACAAAAAAAGGTATTTCCTACGTATTATGTAGATATGAATGTTAAGTAAGGTCAACCATAGCAAGTAGTTTCCGCATTTATTTATACTTATCTATTTATATATATTTTAACATTAATATATATAGTGTATTACGCATACAAATATGATATTGTGAAATATATTTTAAACACCAGGTATAAAGGAAACATAATAAACTTAAATTTAAAATCCATATTTTTAAGAACAGTAACCTACAAAGAGATTAGCAGTAAAAAAATAAACAAACGTGTCAATACAATTTTGTAATTTAAGACTAGTTCAAAAAATTATATATATACATTCTCTTGAACGGTATAGGTTACTAAAAGATACCGACGATAATTATTGGACTGATATCATGATTTTAAATCGGATATTAACGTTGAAAACAACTTATAATTATTATAAAAGAGGTTATATAGAAGGTATTTGCGAGTAGAAATGAATAAAATAATTTGAATTAAATATTATGAACGTATTTAATCCGCTATATAGAACCTTCAAAAATAATGGATGTACTTAGTGTAAAACTGAAAGTAATACAGTTTACGATCAAAGAAATAAAAATGTTATAAGTTAAATTTAGATTCTCGTTTCGAAATATATATAATAATAAATAAAAGTATTAAAATAAAATAATAATTATATTATTATATGAAATATAAAGGATTACCATTGCATACAATACAAATTGAAAGATAATATGATTAGGGGTTCTCCTTATATCTGAAAAGTTGTATACTATAATATTATACGAGAACAACCGGTCTGGTCGAGGACATTACACAAATCGTGACCTTGCATTTAAAGTCTGTTGAAGATTCTTTAGGTTAGAAAAAAATTAATGGTCAACGTTTAAGTCAATGGTTAATACACACATTGCTAGTCATTAAAATTTCGCTAAGAATTCTCCATACAAGTAATGTAATACTTGATAATCCTTGTAATTTTAATGTGCTGTAAAAATAATACTGATTTCATTTTTAAGTCATAAGTAAAAAAAATTTTGAAAAAATATAACTTGAAAATACTAAAGCGTTGAAGAAAAAACATACAAAAACATTGTTCATTTTAAAGACATTCAAATTATTATTTGGGTTGTTACTATATATAAATGCGATTCAATACCTAATGATAATAAGTGATAAGTTTATCATAATAAATGATCAAGATATTTTTTTAAGTTAATGCTTTTGCAGTTAATTTCTGTTTTTTACAATACTATTAACAACTATTAGGCTCATTCAAATACAAACTTGAATCTTAAGTTCAAATTTATAACCCTAGAGTATATTGTAAGTGCTTTTTAAACTTTTCTAAATACTCAAAAAACTAAAACCAATAAATACAAAGCGTCTCAAAATTATGTACAGCACTCCCGACAATTTTGATTTAATGGAACGATTAAAATATTACCTATTTTATTTTGTTATTTAAAAATTTAAAAATATCCTCTTATTTTGTGCCCGCAAAAAAATCATAAAATATAATTTTAATATTAAAGTATGAGCAAGTATAGACATAAGTGACACTATGACTATTAGCCATAATAATGAAAGATAAAGTTTTTTTTTTAACAATCACAATGATAAACATTATTGAATTTAATATTACTAATATAATAATTAAAACAATTTAATGTTTTTATTTTTTGTATTTTTAGAGGTAGCACAATAAGGAAGTTGTCTTTAGTATATAATGAGCGAGTCATGTATTTGTTATTGAAATACACAAACGAGTTTCGGTCATGGATAAATAGTGATCGAGACATATCCGGTGATTATAGGTAAATGCGAAAAATGATAGGTATGAAATATATAATATACAATATATTTTAAAAAAAAGTCTAACTATAACGAAATGATAAAACAATTTCTAAATATTAACCTGCTGGCAGACACGAAAAATATATAATTAATAATTACCTAATAAACAATAATACTATAATAGTATAATGTATTACAATAATTCAATATTTAATGGGTTAAATTCCAATGATTTTAGTAAATCAATTTTATTATTATTATTAATTCGTTACATAATATGTATAATGTATATTTGCTGAATATAATTATTGATAAAAATTCACTACATAAAATGTTCAATATTCAACTCATGTATTATGGATCAATAATCGCTATCGCTCGAATAAGATATAATTAAACTTAAAATGCAAAGTTGTGATTATATATTACCTATAGATAATAAAGTATAACCGAACATTAGCATTTAGTTCGTTTAAAATGAGTATTAAATAAACACAAAATAACGAATATTATTTATTAGTTATATTAATATAAATATTAGTGTATAATATTAATTTTTAAACCCACGATTTTCTTTCATAATATAGTAGGTATAAATTAATATTATATTTATATGAAATTAAATTTGTATTTAAACCAAGTATCTATCAAATAGAAGACATAAAAATGTAATTATATTTGTATTAGTATTACACATAGGTAGTATTTTATTGTTTTTGAGCAGGTTATGACAATTTAGTGTGGTTTGCAGAGCAATGGTAGTTAAGGAAACATATCTCCTCCTCACTTAATGTCCTCAGGAGTTATATTTAATTCATACATTTTTTTTCATAAACGCGTTTTTTTTAGTTATCATAATATTATATTATCTATTATATTCAATATTAATCTATCGATATAATACAATCGTGAAATAACATAATATTAATTTAAATTATATGGTGACAGTGGACAAAATTATTATAGCTCCCCGTCCAAGAAAAATGTTTTTGACAATTTATTTTATTGATTAAAGAATTTAAGTTCTTAATACTATAATAATACTAAAATTATAAAAATTCAAATATTTAACCTTCGATTTCTTGATGTCATATTGTATAAGTATAACCTCATTTAGTAATTTAATTCAAAACGTAAAAAACTGACATGTATCAAATTTGAATAGCAACAAAAAAATGATGAAATATACTACGCATATAACCATAAAAAAAAGAAAATACCTAAGTATATAATATATTAATGTATATATAGTATATTAATTTATTAATATCGTAGTTTTTTGATAACTGCGGAGTAATGAAGGCAATTAAAAGCACAATGATTTTGAAATTTTGGTTTTTTAAACAGTTTGGAAAACACTGTTTAGGAGATCTAATACTTTTCACGGACTATACCTATATACGCTATGGTTACAGGTAGGGGGGATACTCGACCTTCTGCTCTTTCCCGCTTACTAATCGTCGTTATGTATTTGGTAATAATATATTATAATGAAAAGATTTTTCTGCTGTAGACGTTTGGCCTAGGGTACACTATAGCTAATTTACTATTATTTTAATACTTAAAAATCAACGGGAAAAATAATAACAAAAGAATTCAACCCAGAATAATATACGTCATAGGTATACGCGAGATGTTATTGCCTACTGTTTAATACCTATACCTATAACTTATATTATAACGGGCTTGGACTCGAAAACAATAACAACTAATAAGAAAACAATGAGAAAACGCTGATTCGTCGGCCTTCGCATCAGTAATAATTTACCTAATGTAATAATAATATAATATGTGTCCGACATAATAATACACGTGATCAAAATGGACTTCAGACGCTTCAATAAATAAATAGTATGTTGTGTCATATCATGTTTAAGATTCCTAGTGGTGTGACCTTATATCCACGGGCAAATCTCCTATTCCTATACTAACGTTAAATATTTATACATATTATTATACCAGTTAAATTGGCCATAATAACCTTATTTCCAAATTTCTACTACCTTTCATTACTTTTTGAATCGTATAATTAGGAAAATACATTTTATATGGTAGCAATGAATGAGTAAGGACATAAGGATTGAGTTGTAATTATATGTGAATTTTAAATAAACAATGTTCATGAAAACCAAGAATTGGAAAATTTTTGAAAAAAACGCGTTTAATGATTATAAAAATTCTACCAACTAGGTTACTATTAGTTGACATGAAGGCAAATCGTATAGAAATTATACCATTAAGATCGATAATAGTAAAATAGCCACAACGGTTAAATTAACTACATGATAATATCGTCTGCAATGGCCTCGTTGACACAAATACAATAATACGTAATAACAATACAACTAAAATGATTTTTAACCATCAACTTGACTAGTCAATTTTAAGCTAGTTTTTATTTTTTTATTTACAACGTAATTTCTACTCTATACATATCTACATAATATATAAATAAGAATATAATTTATAAAAATATAATGTTTGAAAATACACTCACTGTTTTTGGTGCCTTCGGTTACGGTGTACATGAGGTCGGAAAAGGCGATATCCACAGGCGGCCTCTTGGGAAGATGACTCAGGGTTTTGGGCTGACATGGCGTAATTGTTACTTTGACTGCGCCGGATTTCCTGTCAACAGACACGGGATCGATAATTAAACGGCCGTCTTGTTTCACGGTGGACAGTTCGTCCATAGGGACAACGATGGATTCATCGATTATAGTCATGATGAATTATCGCTGAAGTTGTACCAGGACCAACACTTTTGTGCGCGTTTTTTAATAATATGTCTATGTTTATAAATAATAATTAATAATAATTCAACGGATATCAATGTCCGGTTTTCGTACAAATTGAATTCGAATAGAAAATAAAATCGATTTTAATTATCACGCATATTCTAATCGGGAACGTACGAGGACCGTTTGCCTGCAGTTCATCGCGACCACTACTAGCTGCATAATATTACTATGCTGACGAGCTTGACTACGTATTTTTTGCTTGCGCGCCGTAGTAGCGCGGCACTCGCTATATATAATGTATATAATAACTGTTGGCGACTGAATGTTTTAATAGTAGGGACTAGGAAATAACCTTTGTTTGCCTTGAAAGACGCCGCCGTTCCCCCACTCCTAGTGCTGACTCTATATCTATATATATGTGTGTGTGTGTATATATAAATATGTATATATATATATATACATATTTATATATACCGAGTATATATATATATATATATATATATACTCGGTAAAATTAAGCACACCATCCGATAGTCGGGTAAATTAGTAAAATCAAAATAATATTATCGCGTGTGTGTGTGTGTAATAATTGTTATGACGTATTGTATGGCCGTCATGTTGGTCTATCCATCTAGCATTTAAACGGCACAAAGGATAATTGTATTACTGCATTATTCTATTAGATATACTACATTAGAGTTGATAAAGTGTGTATAATACTATTAATACTACAATACTATAATATTATTATGACGTTTTTAAGCATTACATGAAGCTGAATGTAAATCAATAATTTGGTTAGGTCGAAACACTACCAAAATACTAGTATATATACTATACACACATCCGCAGTGACACCAAATTTTAAATCGATACAAGACTTGAAAATTATAATTATTAATTATTATCATATTTTCGATTACTTTAATATAATAACATAATATGTCATAAAATACAATCCGTAAATGTGTTCATCAACTTATGACATCGTCATATTTATTCATTGCTATACTGATTTCCTAATATTCTATCCTGATATCTTCACATTATACTAAAAATACACTAACAAATAATCTGGATACATTATATAACATTTTAACATTACCCACGGAACTACTAGCCACATCTAAATGTAAATATAATGTAAGTACCTCGATAAGTACCTTATATATACGTAATAATTTAAAGGCTAACTGATTATTTTTTTATAAATAAATGTGAGTACTAATAAGTATATAGGCTGTATTAAATTATTCGAATATTAATTGGCTACTAATATATTTAAAAAGTTTAACTTAATTTAAATATATCCAACACAAACTTTTAGACAAGGAATGTTCAGAAATTGAATACGAAAAAAACGTTAGGTAAACGATTGTTCCTAATTTGTATTTAATTTAATCAAATAAAAGTATATTTTTTTACCTCTTTTAACCTTCACATATGTAACATAACTTTTCAAGTATACTGATAACGTAATTATGTGATACCAAATAAAAGGAGAATATAATATCCTTTTAATATGTAAATAGCCAACTATTTATTGGTAGATACTTTCTGGCAAGTATAAACTGTATCGTCTGTATCAGAAGGAAATCTTGGGAGGGGGGTGAAAGTCAAGTGTTATTTTCAAGTATTGTTACTTTTTTATGCGCTTAGTTTATGATGTTTTAAAGTAATTTTATTTCGTGTACAAAAAATCGAATAGATATAAAATGTATTAAGGCTTGGTCAATTTGAATTTTTTTTACCTATTTTATTTCAAATTTGAAAATGATTATTATTTAGTCGATTATATTATAAATAAGTCTATGTGGCCAATATTTTAAAATGGCTTAATTTCTTATTTCAAGGAGGGGATTTATTGAAGAACCACGTATTAATGTACGTCTATTAATTAATTAAATTTATATATTTATGAATACTTGTCATATACATAATATAACTTGTATAGATAAATTTGTGTATTAGTTATGTCAATTTAACGAACTACAAAAATTAAGTATAGACGAGCCGACGAGACATAACGATCTAATTTTTACATGAGTATATAATTATTATTTTATCCAAGAATCAAAATTAATAATAATTCAAACACTGTCGCTTGCCACCGATTTTGCCTATTATGTTTCGTAAATTTGAGTGTATATAATTAATCAATTAATACATAGTGCATACATTACGATAGAATTTTTGCATAATATAGCTCAATGTACTATGTACCTATACCAACAGATCAAATTTAATAAATCTATCAAATAGAATAAGTAATGAGGTTTTTTATTATTATTTTATTGTAGGTCATAATAATATAGAGTGTATAATATAATTGTGATAGTATGTAAAATTATATTGATTTAATGAACATAAAATATATTTCTTTTCTTTAATTAACCTTAAATACGATTTAAATTGTATGAATTAGATAATCAAGTATTATATATCACACTAAGCATATAATACACAATACATAGAATATTTATAGGAACAATAAAATCAAATACAAATTATAGTAGAATTAAAATTATTCAGGATAAGTGGCGTACGGATAGGAGTTTCGGGGACACACACATAGTGAAATTTCAGATATAATTAAAATATTGTATGTATCTAATGTAAATACGTTATATTTATAAACCCCCTCCCTACCAGTTCCTTAAAAAATGTAATTGACCCATAGAGAAAATTATACCTATATACGTTACTATATACTCTATATTGCATCAATTTAATACAAGTTAACAGTTTTTTTTATACTGATCACAATAAAAAAACAACATTTTAAAATGATTTATTTGAAGATTGTCTATTCGGAACTATAAAGACAAGGGCATTCGTAGGTATCGTAGTTATATATATTTGTTTTAAATCAAACGTATCATTCATATCATTTTAAAAATTATTTTACAGAAATAATATCAATAAATAACTTTAAAAAAATATATTTGTATATTTGTTTTTATATTTAAGCTTAGCTTTCACAATCAAAGGACTTGCACAATATCTATTGTCTAAAACTATTTGATATAATAACAAATACATTTACTTAAGTTTACAGTATAAATTCCGAAGTGTTTGAAATAAATATAAAGTATTACATTATAATCAAATCTGTATACATTATAGACTTATAGTATACTAAATGATCCATGTTTGAATACTAAGAATAATATATTTTGTTTTTATTTTCACGGCTTATAATAATATCTAAGTATTTTGTAATTTATTAAGTATACTCATGTCATAACCATAAGTTATCAATCAACATAATTATTACAAATATCTAGGTATACATAGCGAAATTAATATTACTCACACTAAACGCGCATACAGAACACACTATCACTAACATTGCTATATAAAATATTATATTTCGTACAATTCGTTAGGTAGTATACCTACTATTAAATAATAATGCGGTACACTTCGTAAATAGTGCATTACAGTCGTTAGAAGTACCTATGTATTGTGTCTCATCAGCCATCACGCTTGTATTATTGTGTAATAATGGTTGTTACCACATAAGGATTTCAGTATACTTAAAGATATTTATGTATTCATTATTGATGAAACAAATTAATATAAATTATAAAAGATAACAAATAGACGTTGCTTAAATACATTTCGTAGGCAAATGTATTACACCAACTAATTATCTATATTATAATATTTTTGAGTATTAGTATATAAGTTATTTTAAAACATTTAATAACATGAGAAAACTAAAATATTTAATACGCTTTATACAACAATGAATTCCACTAATCAAATAAATTATGTGTAATAAAATAAGCAATTTAATATTAAAAACAACACATCTCTTAATCATTTTATGTTTTTAAATTATTAAGCATAGATATTAGACATTATCTAATTACAATAAAATAATTACACATTATTTATTGCAATTATGATTTTTTTAACGCGATTTATGATCTATTTAAAATATAGGATTCCTTAATCGTAATTATAGTACGTATATGTATATTATAATATAAATGAAACCATAACTCTACAAACTTCATACCCCCCACCCTTCTGAGTTAAGAATCGCAGATATAAAATACTCAGGAAGTACGCCGTACTTGTACGTGTCGAATACCAAGTATGATTAATTGCAATATGGATTAACAATGTTAAAGCCTTAATAAATGTAACTATGCAAAACAAAATACACGCATGTTATTTGTGTTGTATTACGTAATTGCAACGATGTTGTTAATAGATTCTATTTTTTAATTGCCTACTGAAAAATAATATACATTATTATTACAACTAAATATTAATGGTATGAACACATACATAAATACTATGTATTACATATTATATACACTTAATTTCATAACTAAGTGTCATTACTCAACATACATACAGCTCGCAAAAAGACATTCTCCGTCGCCTATCAACACATTATAACGATGCTGACACAGACTTTCTATTAGTTATACATATTCATATTATTTTTGTTCTAAAATTTAAAATACTTTGTCTGTTAATCTAATATTCTAAATTGGTTTAAAGTGTCAATATAATACATATGAGTTAAATATAAATAATGTCACAATTTAATGAATCAATAGTATAATATGATAAACGTAACTTCTTATTAAATAAAATCATAAAAATCTCCAATTTTACTTTAACTAAGATATTCGATTTATATTAAAAAATCAGCTATCGATATGTACCCAAAAATGTATTAATGTATATTTAATATATTTTTTTTTTAAACTTTTCCATCCTTATGAGAAAATTGTGTTCCTGATTAACTTGTTATATAATAACTTTCTATTAACATAAATATAACTATTTCAATATCATAATACCAATTTTATTAGTACATTTCAGTAATGTATCGCGTGTTAAAAACAGACCTAAAGAAGCATAATAACAGGATGTCGATAATAAAAATATTTAAAAACATCACGTTTTTTAACGCAAAAATATCTACAAAATAATAATTTTAAATAATCATTATTAGAACTATATTATAAACAATAATAAAATACAAGCACGTGCATAAAATAGGTTTTATCATATAGATATAATACCTTCTAAAACTAGATAGGTTGACAAAATTTAGTAATTAATAGACAATTAGATTAAATGTGTTTAAAAACTATAAAAAAAATAGTTTAAAATTAGTCTACAAAAAAATATTTAAAGGTAATGCAAATACAACTTGAGTACTTGAATATAATGAATAAATATTTTATTGTAAATTTTATAAAAATAAAAAAATAGCACAATTATTTATTTTTTGAATAACAAAGAAATTTACGTTTTATAATATAGGTATAATGAATTTAACATATTTTAACATTTTCAGATATATACGTCCTTCTTGTAAAACGCAACAATAAAATCAATTTTTTAGGTATTGACACAGATATAGTGTATATTTCCTTCTTTGTAAATACTTAAATGTTACTAGAAGATTGAAGTTTAAAAAATATTGACGATCTACAAAAAAATATAGGATAAATCGCTTCATATGAACATTTTACTGAAGATCACGATTTTCAATTACGAAAATAATATAATACACCAAGATTATTTATTAATATGATCACATTCAATGATTATTCCATCAAATTCTAAACATTGCTAAACCAAACTCTTTCAAAAATTGATATCTTGAACACGATGATTTATGTCTTATAATTATTTTTATCTTAACGAAATAAATTGACAAGATATCAACAAAATTAATTTCGTGCAGTTACGCACATCAAAAGGTGGATTAAATCATCTTTTAATCGGATTATATTTTAATATGTACCTACCTATAATAATAAATAATAATATACTACAATATAATACCATAATATCAATAACCAATGAAATGTGGTGGAAGACTCCAACCCTTTTCCCAGATATGTGTATCAGTATCACTAAGTTATATACCTAGTACCTACCTATTTACTTTTTCATGATTTATTTTAAAATGTATTTAACATCTAAATCTTGTATGTGATCGAAATATTAATGCACCTATTCATCCTGTACACATATTGTAATAATGTGATATATTATGCTTATCTATATATGAGATACATAGCATATTTTATTATAACATTTATAACACATCAATCACAAAAATTTTATAAAAAATTGAAAACAATAATAATTATACATGAAAATTTTAATAATTAATGTTGTATTTTTTTTTAACTGTGTGGTTTACCCATACTGCATATAATCTACAAATAATATTTCCATGAATGGAGGGAGGAATGTAGTTAGTAATCAGCATATCCTATTATATCTTAGAACCTTGAACTTTTTTTGAAATACTAAAAACATAATAGAAGTATAATATTATATTATAGCTACAATTAATATCAAATTTACCAAAACATTTTTATATTTAAAAAAAAATTTAGATGTATTGCAATAAACATAAATTAACAAAAACATTAATAAAAATTATCTTTCATTATTTTAAAACATTTTGAAACTCAGTAGAATGATAAATGGACAACAGATATACCCACGTGATAAAGTAAATAGCCAAATACGAGGTCAAATATGTAAGAAACTAAAACATAGTCCATTCATATTTTAAGCAAACATTGATACCACAAAAATTTGTCTATAGTAAAAATTTCACTAGCATCGTTTCTATGATATTATAAGATTAATAATCATATAGTTAACTTTCATGCATAGTGAGTTTAAGTGTATAGTTGCATCAACAAATTCTCTTTTCAAATAATTACACAATTCTTCTTCTAGAGAGAAAGTATCTACTAACTTCCTTGACCTAATCATATTTTATTTATAAACATTGAATAAATATCTAATATCTTCTTAAGATAAATATGTTGATAAAAAGATATGTAATATGAATTATATGACGTATTAAAATAGCAGAAGAAATATTCTAACTTCTAAGTTAAAATTTATTCAAAATAATTTAAAAATTTTTTAGTTTATAGTATTTTTATATTCTGTGGAATAAAAAATAAAAAAAATGTTAACTTAGATTTTTTTAAATTTATCTTTAATACACCTATATTTAGGATATGTTTAATAATATATGTATTGATTTTTTTAAACAAATTTCTCTAACACTTGTATCTAACAACATAGATTCAGAGAACAAAAAACAGGTTTTACAATTTCAGTAGTTGTTCGGTTGAGGAAAAGTGAAAGTGAAACTGAAGGCTTAATTTATAAGATTCTCAACAAACTAAGCCCATATGTACATATAATGTTATAACAGGATGCCAGACTGATAATCATAGACAAAAACAGACTTTATTAGAGTATACAATGCAAAAATAATTAGAGCCATCAACTGAAAAAAAAATAGTAATCAAATTACAATTTATTAAAACATTCACCCAAAACAAAACTTATACATCATTTTTAATAAAAATAAAATCCAATTATAATCCAACCAAAAAACAGTATAGTTTAAGACTTAAAATTTTAATAATCCTTGTAATGACTAGTACATATTTTTTCATTTAGTAGGTGCTTTATAAATAAAAATTTGACTGAAGAAAACATTTTAAGAATAGAAAATATATTACATTGTTTCTAGGAAACAGCTTTCCAGAACCTAATAGATAAGGAAAAACCAAATTTTCTATTTTTTGACATTAATTGAAACTTTTAAGTAAAAAAAATATTTTGAATATAAACTTTTTGTGCAATAATAACCTTGATAATAACACCAAAAATACATTACTATTAATATACCTAAGTAAAATATATATAATAATAAATATTAGGTAAATAAACAAGGAGTAATATAACATCCAACAACCATTGAATATGAATTAATATAACTTAAGAAGTACTTAATATGACCCATATGTGTTATCACGATCTTATCGACACAAAATGTTGACAATTATATATTAGAAAAAGTGAATTTTACTCTGTTTTGTTTAAGTATTACAGTGATTTTGTAAATTTTGAAATGCTCATAACTTGCTTTAAAATTAAAATATAAAAAAAACCAACAAAAAGCCCTGGATAATTGTTTTACCTTTAAATTTGATAATAACCAATAGGTCATTCACTCTAATACTAAAAAAACATGGTAAAATGGATTCTTCTTAACGTAAAATTGTCTGCGTTTTGTGTTACACAGAACTAGTAAGACAGAGTCAATACAAGGGAGTATGATGAACTCTTAATTATAAACATGAACTAAGAAGATCTTCTTAGTTCATGATTATAAATAACATAATTTTCTAAAATAAAATAATTACTTAAACTATAAATTACTGTATAATGAGGAAATTATTTAAGGAATAATAAATTACCTAAATAGGTTAAATACTTAGGTTGTCTTTTTAGATGTTTCTTATATCTGTATACCTAAAAATAATAATATATCTAATGCTACCAATGATAATAATTAAATAAAAATACTTAAATATCTATTTCTTTAACTCTAAATTTAAAAATGCATATAAAATAAAACATTAAGACCCGCTGAATAATTTAAATATAAATTTTCAATATTACTTTAATAAGTAATTAATTAATTTACACAAGGGTATTAGAGAGGTACACATATAAAACTATACTGAGAGTAGTTTGACTAAATAATTTAATAATAGCCATAGTTTCATGATCAATATTTGATAAACCTTCATTATAAATAATATATTTACTAGTACTTTAATCAGTATAAGTTATCATTTGCCGAATAAAGATTTAAGTACTTATAAGATAAATACAGTTCAAACTGTGCTTATTTAATAAATATAGATAAATATATCATAATATTGCAATCCCTCCCTGCACCAACAATTATGAGCGTGACCCAATAGGTATAGTATGCACCTAGCAAATGGAGACACACATCCTTCTTCATTGATAGATTAGAATTACCTACCTAATATTCATTTTTTTTCCTATTATTTATCATAATATATCATGTTTTTAATTTTAATAATGTGCATTTAAATCAGGCCACACTCATATTGTATATAAATAAATTATATACTAGCCCAATAATTTTGAAATAAGAAAAATAGCATACTATGTCTCTTAACTAAAATTATTATCTGTGAAGATATTTACTCAGTATTTATCTCAATTCATTAAGAACAATATGTTATAGTAAATAAGAGAAAATGTGATATAATGCTCGGTAGGTATATCATTTAATACTATTAACTATTGTACGTAGGGGTAGGACACAAAATATACTTGTGTAGTGGTAAATTGTGAGTAAGCACTGTGCAAAAGTGTAATTAGCAAATTTTATCAATATAGATATTGATTACAGTATTTGTAAACACAACCACACTATCACAAGTAATATATTCATCTTAATTATAAGCATTTCAAAATTTGTGAAAGTTTGCTACAGTTGTGTTAGCTAGAAAACCAGGCATAATATTATATTATGTGGACACTATACAGATACCAGTAGACATTTTTCAAAAGGATGAAGGCAAACTTCAATACCTAATAAATATAATAATATCTAATTTTAAGTCAGGGACAAATGTCTTACACAACCCCATTCGACTAGATGCGGTAGTGATACGAGGATCAAGTTTTAATTGACATGTATGGTACAATTCCTAGTCACAGTTAGGATCCTTGTCGACCGGTATGCCCTGACCAGCTGCTACCCGGCGATAAAACAAACGTTGGGACTCAAATCAAATGTATATTTATGTATCCAGTCGCAAGCCAAATCAACCGGTACCACCTCAATTACAATACCATGAATTCAAAACATATACATATAGGTGGTATCCAAACGTAAATATAACTCACTTGTTGTTGTTCAACACGAAGGAATTCATATTTGACGACGTGGACAAAACGGAATGTCTACGACGATGATAATATTACCCGGGCAATGTCGGGGTGCTCTTTCGGGTGTCACTAGCACTGCACTACCCCAAAGTATCGCGGTAGGGCGAACGTCTCGCGGTTAACGTGGATGCAGAGTACACTGTATGCGTTAATAATATACGTTCACGATCAGACGGTGATTAGCAGACGATCAGACAGTTAACAGCGCGCACGACAAGACACATCCATGATGACGATTGAGTGTTGACTGTTGAGTGTTCAGTGTTGACTATAACGAACGGGTTATCGTTATCATCAGATGTTTCGCTTCGGTGAGCAGGTGAGTGGTGACGACTGACGATTGGTGCTGCTATATTTTTTCCGGATCAGCATTCAGCGCACCACGCGTGTCACATCCCCACCACAGTCGCGGCGGTCGGCGAATCGTTACCGCGGATACCGAAAGTATACGTAATCACACGGGTAAAATACCTGTCGATCTCGATACCTACCTCTCCAGTCTGCAGTCTGCGGGCTATACGGTTGAACGGTTCTTTCTCTCTTCTAAACTTCTGCCAGTTCTACTATTATATTATATCGTTATAATACTATCGGCCTCTGAATGATTTCGTGAACGCACGCGACAATACTATAACTTGAAGTAAGTTACATAAGCTCAAATTAGATACAATTAATGTACAATGAATAATGATCGAATGATGTACATTATGGTTACGTTATATAAGAGCAATTCGTAATCGACAACGATCGTCATGCGCCAATGACATCCATAGTAATAGTATAAAATATAGAAACCGCCACAAGGCACAGGCTTCAAGTATATTTATGTGCAGGCCACGGATATAGATACTATCGTATCTAGACTTCTTTAGTTCTCCCTATAGTTCAAATAGTTATTAAGGTTCTACTACAGAGCTTTTTTTCAGTATTTTAAAAATTGATCAATTTAATAACTAAATAACTATTTAATTTATTAACTTTTAATACCTACTATATAGCCCGTAGGCATCTATCCTAAAGTAGTCTAATAAACAATGATAAATTAAAAATAAATTTCAAATTTGCGACCATCTATTTAAGATTTTAATTTATGAGATTTTTTCTAAAATAGTGTACTAGTGTACTTGATATTATTTACTATTTTGTTTACCGTATATGTGATAGTTCTAGAGAAGTCAATTTTCTTAAAACACAGACCAAATCAGCATAGGGTGATTTTATCTTAGTAATATAATATGATCCCTCAGTTACAAATTGTAAGACATAATTCATAACAAATTAACAAAAATAATTGATCAAATACAACATATTTATTATTTTAATAATATTTACGAATATAAATTCAGGATGTAATTTTAAGAGTGTACTTGAATTAAAAGAATACTTACAGATACGTATAGGGATATGGTAGCACGTGGCTGTAGCTCTCTACAAAATTTCAAAAGAATAAAAATATTTTTTTTTTTAGTAAACTCACTGAGTAGGAAATTGAATTTATTGACCATATAATGTTACGAGGGATCTTGATATTTACCTTTTATATACACGTGTTACGATTCGTAAATACATGTATATGTAATATGTGGCCACGCGAATATACGCGTAAATTATAATTGACATACCGAGAATAGGTATTTTTTCAATTCTTTTTGAGTTATTGATTTTCACAGCAATTACTTCTTTAGAGCTTTAGATAGTATTATATTTAAATGATTGACATAACTACATAAGCGCTAAGCGCCTAATCGAAACAAGATGTACCTACTTAATATCATATTTTATAAAAGCTATTATAAAGCGATACAACATCTAATATCTGGCAATCTGGGTGTTTTATTCCAGATATTACATTTATAACTGTAGCATTGAAAAGCGCTAAATTTATAGTAATGTATACAATGATGTATTATTGACGTATTATTGGATGCCATCGCAATATTTATTTTCTTTCGTCTTTTTAACCACGAACGACATGGACAATTTACAATTAGCAGAACCAATACCTATAATGTAGTTACTAGTTAGCTTAAATCTGGGTTCACAGCTACGTCGTCCTTCGTGTCGTGTTCGAGGTTCCTTGTAACGTATTTTGATTGACTGTTGTAATTATGGCAATATGGCCAATATGGCATTATTCATTAACCATGCGATCTACCAACAGTACCAACTACCATCATTGTGAGTTGAACAGAAATCAACATTGTACGACAGACGACATAACTGTGCACACAGTTTTACTGCTTTAGTAATATAATAGGTACCTACTAGAGTAAATTTACTTTTTGTAATGATATGCTCATTGCTCACATATCATTGTATTTGTATAACAGCTTAAAAAATAAATAAATAAATAACGGTCAGATTATCGCACGCATGTATAATAGTTATTATTACTTCCAACATAATTTTGTATTATTAACACTTCCCCCCACCAACTTTAGATACCTGGTTCGTTTTAGTCGGCAAAGTTGTCATTTTTACATAGTAGTCGGCAAGTCAGAAATTATGATTTTATTATGTTTAATGATTATATATGAATATTTTTTACACTATGATTTATATACCATTATCAATTAATTTTGTGTATACCACGTATAAGTATAATAAATAATATTTTTTCTATGCTGCTGGTGATCCTAGGTACAAGTGTACAACTGTAAACGACAGAAAGTTTCAATTCGTCGAAACCTATTAACGGAAAGTCAAATTCAAATTGATTTATTATAAAATATTATAATATTATAATTTAAAAAAATTAAATTTATAGAATACATCTATAATATTATAATTTTTGTTTTATTGTTTTACTTTGTTTGTATCCAATAAATTGTTAAGACTTTAAGAGGATGTCAGTGCACTGTTTGTTTTCTCTCTCTAGCCCATATACAACACATAGACAAAACGCATTTTATGCAGAATCATTATTTTTTTTGTTTTTGAGTACCTACCTAATTTTAGAGTAAAATCACCCATTACAAAAACGATAGAAAATAATATTTTTGAGGATATGACATATCGATTTGTCTAAATATTATCTCAAACAATTTAAACATTGAAAATTACGAATTTTTTTTTTTTTTGAATGTCGAATATAAAATCAAATAACAATAAAATATAAAACCTATATTATATCATTTGCTCAAAAATATTAATAATATTATCCTTTATAAATTTGTAATAAGTGATTTAACTCTAAGACTATACTCAAATCATAATAATTTTAGGTAAAAGTATTTATCTATGTTGCGGGTAGGGTCTAAGTGAGGAAATAATTTAAGCATAAAAATAGGGTGAGCATGCTTAAAAAATTACCTTATATATAGTATACTTTATATAAAACGTTTTGTGGCGGGTGGTACGGTGCAATAAACTATTAGACATGTCTAATATATGCATACGTTAATTTTTTATTAAATCTTTCTATTTGTAGATAATAAATAAATAATTTAATTTCTAAATACACAGAATTGTTATTATTCTTGCATTATTGAATAACAATCATGCTATAGTATAATGATATGCTCACACATCATAATTTATTGTATATTTTATTATTTTATTAAATAAATAACGGTAAAGTTGTCGCACGCAGATAGCCGTCAATAAAAACCAATAATCCCTATTGATCACTGATGAAAGAGACAATTTTTAAAATTTTATATTTTTAATGAGTAAATTAACAATTTATTAGGAAATTATTAATTCAATTTTCAAGGATTTTGACCCATTTATCAATTTTTGCTATTAAAAAACACTAATAAAACACGCAAATATAATTTTCTATAAATACCTCAAAATGAATTACAATTATTTGAAAATTATACCATTTATAGAAAAAATTATAATATAAATACTTTGTAAACATTTTAAATTTTACGGTTATTCGTTTTTGAATTTTAAGAAAATAAAAAATCACTTTAGTTGAAAACTGGTTAGCGTAAAAGATTAAGAACATAATGATTTTAAAGGAATTGTAGCCTACGGGTAATAAAATCCAAATGTGTACTATCACATATCATATTCACATGCAAACGTTTGTATTTTATTATAATTTATAAGATACAAATACCTATGTAACCAATGCGTCAGTAAATTAGTAAAATATGAAGTTTCAAATTTACATGAAATAAAAATAAAATCATTAATAAAATACACAATAATTAGTAAATAAAAATATATGTAAATTCAATGTTTTAAGTAAAGCAATAGATACATACAATATTTCTGGCAATATTAAACTTGACCCGCTTTTGTTAGTGTCTTTGTAAAATAAGAACTAATATAATAACATTAATAACTACTTGGAGTCTTTTTATAACAAGTCAAAGAATATTTTTTTTTCAAAACTATTTTATTGTAATACTTTATGCTCGTAAAACGTTATTTTTTCTCGTTTCTTGATATAAATAATTATTTAATTGATATTTAATAAAAAAAATGTATACAAGGTAACTATAAGATAAGAATAACAGTGTTAGGTAATTTTCCACACCACCTTTATTATTAAAGAAAATACAATAACATTGTCCGTATTGTTTAATAACTTCATGAGGTATTACACGAGGCGCGTGTTTTTATTGTGGTGTCCCCAGTAGACCTAATCCACATCGTAAACGAGAACGCATCATATGCAAGGGCGTATTTAGGTAGGAGCTTTGGGTCCCGTTGTCCAGAGCGGCAAATTTTTAAAGATTTAGAGGGGCGGCAAATTTTTATTTTGTACTTTACATACTGAGTACTGACGTAGTGACGTCAATCGTTAATATTTTTCACAACAAACGTGTGCCACAGAGGCGTATAATACTATAGTATTTATATAACATAGTGTTCTATGGTATTAACAGTTTCACCATTGCGTGGCGTAGAAATTTTTTAGTTTTTTTTTTACTGGGGGGGAAGCGGATAAATATGCATTGCCCTTATCCTAAAACTCCTAAATACGCCACTGATCATATGAATGCATTCAAATAATAAAAAATATATACAACAACTTAAACTATGTAGAAACCAATAACACTATTTAATTTATTTCAATAAGGAAACCTAGGAATAAAAATACGAATTTTGATATTGTACAAGCTACAAAAACGGGTAATGTGTATAATATGTGTATTGCCGGCCGGCCATAGTCAATGTGTTGAATGAGTGGATAAGAGATGAGCGTAGACGCGTAAGGGGACAACTAAATAAAAATTATTATAATATAATAATATTAGTAAAAGGTACATAAATGTATTAAATAAGTGTAAAGTAATAAAATACTTATATATTATATACTACATCATTACAACTACAATACATACTAAAAATAATTTAATAAGTTATATACATACGTCATATTTATTATATATATACACAATGCACAGTCGACACATTTTCCATCAGCTCAATGACAAATTCTTCGTTGGTGGATTTTTCATATTCAGCCAAATGTTCGGTTTCTATAAAACTTCAACTAATGTGCAGATTGTTAAAGTACACCAGATATACAGAAGCTAAAGGTAAATAATAATAAGATCGGATATATGTAATAATATAATAATATGTATAATTGAAACGAATAACTATAGTGCTCCGAGGCGTAATATAAAACAACGACTGATTGTCCTACAGACTACTACATAGAGAGAATATGCTAGTTATACAAAAATGCCTATTCAGCGTCTGCCGAACTACAGTGTGAATAATTTTACTTATAATCTACATACTATAGGGTGTGTTGTTTACATTCAACACAGATTAAATGTAATTTAAACTTATAGAAAAAACAATTTTAATGTTTAAGAAATCTGTGTTGGTGTTCTTTTATTTTTGAATTCAAATTAGTTTTAAATTTTATATTTATAATTTATCAGTTAAAAATGTAAACAAAAACTAAAAAGATTATAGTATATTGCAGTTTAACTTTCTGTTCGGTGGCCACCTTTTAAATTCTTCGTTCTCTTTTATAAGAAAGTTAAATAGCTCAATAATTACATAAAAATATAAATTTAAACATACATAAAGACGATCTAAATTATGCCGCTAGTATGCGGCGCCAACACTATGTGATAAGAAAAAAATTGAAAAAATTGGTAATTTATCAACGTATTATTAAAATAAAAAGAACACCTAAAACCGTAGTACAGTATAATATACTGTATATTATGAATATTTTCTTAAATTATATTTAACATTTATGGTTTTTTTTTCAGATAATATACTGTACTACTGTTCAAAAAATTATAGTATTAAACAAACACAGCCTTGCGACACTTGTTATTCAGATGAGCTTCTTATTGATGCTGCCAATCGTCCTCCGGGTTGAAATTATACAAGGATATAGCGTACCTTATTATTTCAGTTTTTTTGTTTTTCCAATATTATGGCAAGATCTGAAATTTTTTGTTTTATTTTACTATTTACCACCCAAAGTACCAAATAGATTATATTATTTGCTAAAAGAATTCATGACAAACAGAAAATAAACTACATAATCATAAAATCATTATACATTTTTCGCCACGTTTAGGCTCTTAGGTGTACTTAACGACTTTATTTTATTCTTGGTAATTTCATCATTAATGCATAATCGGTAACCTTTTTGAACTCTTAGACCACATTCACAAATTAAAAACACCGTGCGGACCAGATAAAAATAAAAATTTTGTATTCTTAAATTATTTACTATGGAAAAAAATATTGTTTAATAGAACTTTAAAATTATAAAATATAAATAAAAAAAAAATTTTAGTGTTTTAGAATTTAAAACGTGTCGTATATATACAATAACTCGCCGGTTGCCGACCACTTCAATAGACTGGACGATCGGAAATAAAATATAGGTCTGTCATCGGGATAACAGCTTGTAGAAGTAAATAAACATTTATTTTATGTATAAATAGTAAATGTATTACTACCCCAAAATTATAGGACAATTAACCTACGTAAGTATCCTTCGACGCTTTTCGGCGAAATCGGGCTGTGCCATATTAAAGTTCAAACGTGCACCGTCACCGAAGAAACAGCTAGTTTATTTCTTCATTCGTCTTCTTTACGCTTCGGAATGGAATTATTGAAATATTTTATGAAAATGAGAGTACTTGTCATGTACTGAAGGCTGTTGTTTGACGACTGTCCAATAAAATTATTAGAATTGTTAATCGTCTCCTACAAATGACGACGATTGTCGTTTGCCATGGATGATAAATATTATAATAATGTTTTTTTTATAGAACTCTTTATGATTTTATAGGATTTACTATTATATTTCAGCTGTCTTGCATACGAAACTTTTGGTATCTAATTAATTTCATACGTAAAATCATAATAATTGTATATTATCCTGAATTTTTTTTTAAAAATTATAATTTTATAACGGTTATTAACGGTTTTATACAGTTTAGCTGAACTAAATGATTAATAACTTTAAAAATATTTAAAAGTTTAATCATTAAACTGCAGTTATTACATACTAAATAGTTAATAGATTATGATCAATATGGTCTATTACATATAATAAAGAAGGACTTACAGAATTAATAGAATTAATTTCTAAATACAATCAGTTATTCACATTCAACTCATTATACACATATAGTCACATATCATTTCCATTTCGGTACCGTCCTGTTTAGGAATACATTCTCATACTACATTTACTGATTTTAAAATTAATCGATAAGTTCTAATCAGATAATTTGCGATATTATTATATATATAATAAATGCATCTATTTATGGTATTATGCTATGTTTATTTTATCTTATAAGTGTATAGTCAAAATATTTTAAAAATTATAATAATTATAAGAAATGCAAACATTAACATTTGTCAAAATTATCAAATAATTATAGTAATTCGTTTATTTTTTAATTTATTAATTACTCTAAAAAACAAAAATCGGTTGAGGAGAAAAAGTTATCACAGAAATATGAAATGAATATCTAATAATGTCATCAAAATTCAAAATTCAGACAATTATGAAACATTAGTGTCTTTTCGGAAAACATTTTATTTTTGTTAAGGATAAAAAAAACTTATATTAGTCGGGTACTCGGCCGGTTAAACATGAAAAATGCTATTTATACAATTAATATAAATATTAATTATTATTCTATAAAATTGGTCTGGTAATATGACGATTATGTATTTTCGGTTTCACGTATTTTATGCATTGCGTGTTCGGGAATAAAATATGCATATGTATACGTCACCCGGCGGGTAGAAGATTGTCCGGTGCAATAAGTATGTATTTATTTTATGTCTAAAAAAGTAAATTAAAGCTCCAAAAAACCAAAAGTATAGAAAATCAAACTATTATAATCTTTAATGTAAACAATCTTTTAAAAATATAAAATATTATTAGGCTATAAATTACGTTACCTATTTGTGTGAAACTATTAGCAACACAAGCATTTAGTTAATATTATATTATATCATTGATTATAAATGCAATCTCAAATTTATAATCAATGATTATATGAACGCTTTATAATATTATTCACTATCACTGATTTATAGCTTGCATAGTATTTCTGCGCATAGTCTTTAAAAAATAGATATAAACCATAATTTAGTCAAGAAAATTCATCTTTTTTGTTTAAGAAAATGTTTGTATTGCAAAAAAAAAACAAAAATATGATTATAAAATCGTTTTGAGTAGGTACAATATCATTGTAGAAAATAATACAGAATCACATATCATATTATTAAATTATAATGACACTTTTCTAATTTAGAAATATAATTAGGTATATCATTTAGAATCTAAAGATATTCCTATGCCAATATGTATGCCAATTATTTGTAGATGGTACCTATATTTGTTACAATAATAATAAAAATAATTTTCACGAATTAATAGTTGTAGTTTTAAATATTTTAATAACTGCACTACTTTGATTTCGACATATTACAACCGCAACATTATACTTAAAAATAATAGTAGTGGGATAATGGATACTGCAGCATGCAGAAGATTTATGAAGACTGTAGAATTTTCAGAATTAAATGAATTTACAAAAAAGGGGGCGAAAAGGGACGGCGGTTTACCATTGGTACCTATCTGCTACTTATATTTATGAATATTTTTAGTGTTCTATTAAATTTAAATAATTTGCTTATTGAAGTGCGGATAAGACAAGAGAAAAACAATTTATGTTTAAGTAAGTATACAATAAATTTAATATAATTTTTTACGTTCTATTACATTATTTTTCTATTTTTCGTAGTAAATACGAATGTATTTAAAATAAATAATGTCAGTATCAACAAAAATAATAGGTATAATATCTCTCTTTATATTAAGTTGCTCATAATTTTGAAAACTGTTTCTAAGTTATCTAAAATAATTGTTGATTCTTCTTATCGTAGACAATGACTATTTACAGGTAGCTGAACTGAATGGAAGAGAGGCGATTTTCATTTGGATAAATGACCCAAAATAACATATCGTTTGGACGAATTTATACATATCATTTGGGCGAAATTTACACGGAATCCTAATTTATTTAATACATTGTTTGGGTGAGTTATAAATATACTTTTATAAAAATGTATATAAACTAATACGTTTCCTTCCCATTTTTAGAGACTTAGGACTTTCAGTTAATTCTAACTGGTAAATATATTATATTGTTATTATCTTAACTACATTTTTTTTTATTAGCACGGTATCTCATATGTCGATTTATTTAATAAAATGTATTATATTCTTATATAAATTATCATAATAATATATTGTATTAAAAATCCTAACTAATTATAATAATTAATAATTATAGCATGGTGTCTCATGCCCATTTTTTTATTATAATCGATTATTGTTAATTTTTCGATTTGATATTCTTCCCATGATTTTAATGTATAGTCTTGTTTTTCTTTAATATTTTTACGTAATATATTGATTTTTTGTGTGTTGATAGAATTAATTTTTATAAAGTTATAAAAAGTTATCACCAATCAACCAAAACGGTATAATAATAATATTGAGTTGAATACATTGTAGTAAATACGAATATAAAAATTATTGTATAGTTAAGTATGTTACTTCCCTATTATTCCCTATATATATCCCTGTATAATTTATAAATTAATTCGCCTAAGCCCAAACGATCGGTTAATTTCTCGCCCAAATGATACCTATATGTTCTACTTAGGTAAATTTTGGGTTATTCGTCCAAATGAATGACGCTCTGGAAGAGTGATGGGCGATGGCTAATTGAATTATTTTAAATAGATTTGGAAATATAGCTTTTGATATTTTTTCTTTGTTAATTAAATAGTTTAATATTCCATTTAATATATTTTTCAAAACAGTCATAAGATAATTTCAAATAAACCCTACGGATTGTGGAGTAAAATATAAATATACAATTCTGAATCGAATGTATAAAAAAATAGTATTTATTAACATAAAAAAAATTGTATATTGTTATAAAATTCTGCATGATTTTTGTTAGATACTAGAGGAGAAGCTGATCCCATAAACTACCCCTAATATTGTGCCTACTGCCTATGCTACATAAACTATATGTAATTAGTGTCATTCTATAGGGTTTATTGAGTCTACAGAGTATAGAATATCGAAATATTGATTATTTCTCAAGTTTCACATTATTAGTTTACTATGCACCAATATTTCTGTGAAGAAATTTACTTTGGAGGTAAAATAATTTTGATTAATATCGATATTTATGCGTTATCATTATCTCTTAGCGCTTATCACTAAATAAATTCATAAATTCATAGATACTAATATTTATTTCTTTAGACGTCCATAGTTCATGAATCATAATATATTAATTTAATGTATTATTAATAAATACTTATTTTACTTTTATAGTATGAAACATGAATATTGAACACTTCAGTTCGTTTTATTGTCTTGTTAATTAGTTTTAATTTATCAGTAATTTTAACAGTATGTAGACACTAGACATTGGGCAATAGGCATATTATTCTTAAGTATTCTTGGTTATCATTATTTATGATGGGAACAAAGTTTCTTATGGTTATAATCAAATAATATAGCATTTAGAAGTAATGTAATTCAAATTAGTGTAGTTAGAAACTTACAATAATGATGAAATTAGTTAATGATCCTTGTGGTATATTTTGCATATTATTCACCTATACTTCAATCATATACGCTGACTATGTAGTAATACAATGGGTTGTTTTGCACACTATGCAAGACAGGTAATATATTATTTTATTATATATAATGATGTGTTTCTTATTTTTTTTAGTCTATTTATTAAATTTTAATACTGATAATGAACTAACATACGTTTTATCATAGTAAAGCATTTTTAATATAATAACTTATTTTTAACCTGTTAATATTTCTTTTCCTTATTAAGTATTTTACATAAAGAATAATTTCTACTTAAATTTTTGTACTTTTATATAACTCATTCTAATCCAGTTATATTAATATATCTAGGTACCTACTTAAGAAATTAATAATCAGTCAAACAAAAACATTTTAAAATATTTGATTTTTATTCATAAGTAGGCTGCTTTATTAATATAAATGTAGTTTTTACCAATTCTTTTAAAGTAGAAGTTTAATATTTTTTTTTTCAATAAATTATTTATTTATATGTATAGGTATATACCTATTTTTCATTATTATTTTTAATTATTTTATACAAATTATATATTTAACACTATTATTTTATATGCTTTTCAGCTTATGGGCTCCATTTCACATAGTGCTTTTCAATACATTTCTTTTGCTATTGACAGTATCACATTTACGAGCAATGTTTTCTGATCCTGGCACTGTACCTCTATCACATACTAACGTTTCTTTTTCAGACTTACGGCAAGGTATGTTATTAAATAAAATTATTTTATTTTTGTAAAATATTAGTTGACAAATATCTATGACTCTTTTTATGATGTTTGTGAACATACCTACATATATAGTTAATGAACCTTTAGTGAAAAGAGAAGATTGGACTATGTGTACACGATGTGAAGCGTATCGGCCACCCCGAGCTCATCACTGTCGAATTTGTAAGCGCTGTATTAGACGAATGGATCATCATTGTCCATGGTATTAATTTAAAAAAATATATTTTTGTAATATATTAATTATTATTTATGTTGAAATTTTTTTAACCTAGGATTAATAATTGTGTTGGAGAAAAAAATCAAAAGTATTTTGTCCAATTTCTTTTTTTTGTTTGTATTATTTCTGCATACACTATCATGTTAGTTATCATGTCATGGGTACGTGAATGCCGGCAGTGCAAACTATATGATATGGATACAAGACAAACACAAGTGTAAGTTTTTTTCTATATTTGATATAACAACTGTAATCTGTAGTATATTATACTATTATAACATACAAATAAATATTAGAATCTCTGCTCAACTGCACGTGCTTAATATAAAATATTATGTATTAATGTAATCATGCTCATTTTTGAGTAGAAGACTAAATTTAATTTATAGTATTTCTTGATTATTAGCTTATGTATTTATTGTACAATTAATTAAAAACAATATTTTTTTGTTTATTTTTTAGATTACATTCAGTAATTTTAATAATGGAAAGTGCTCTTTTTGGTATGTTTGTTATTGCAATTTTGTATGATCAAATGGATGCTATTTATAGTGATCAGACAACAATTGAACAAACAGTCTATAAACGTCCAAATCCATTACATAGATATATCTTTTCTGTTATTTGTCGTTGGCCAAAAATATCTAGATCTACATCTAAAATTAATATTCGATCTGTATGATTTGTTTATTGTTAGGTACTTTACATAATTAATGTCAAGACTAGTTAAGTTATTAAATATTGAAATTCATATTAGCTATAGGCACATTATGTTATGCAAGTAATTCATTATGCAAAGCAATTTAAACTTTGCGTTATTAAAATTGATTAAAAACACAAAATTATAAAATATTTTAATCTTAAAAATGCTAAGCAAAACAGAGATTGTATTTGATTTTACGATTTTACGATTTTATGTTTTTTTTTTTTTACTTATGTTTATTATGGTACAAATTACAATTATATTTTGTCATATACATATATTTTGTAAATAATATCCACTTGGTATTTTCACATTTGTCATAAATCATAATATTCTTATTTCTCTCATTATTAAACTTTTTCTAATTTATTTCCAAATATCTTGCAGTTTATTGACTGATCTTATTATAACTGCTGGCTCCTCAAAATAAAATATCTATTATAATTCTTCTTTAATTTTACTTATGTACTTTTTCCATGCACAAATAACTTAATTTATATATAGTAAATAAAACATTAAAAACTTAAATAAAGTTTCAAACTTATGAGAACATGTGATAATTTGTTATTACATTCAACTTTAAAATTATAAACTACTATTCTATTCTTAGTTTCTGTATCCTATAATTTTTTATTTTATTTATTAATAAGTATATCAAAGTTTAAATGATTTTTGTTACACTCGTTTTTATTTTTATATATTATTTTTTAAAAAAATATATAAATTAACATGATTTATATCAATTTAATGTTTACATATAACTTAAATTAATTGTATACCTAATATTTAGTTTTTTAATTTTAAGAAATTGAATAAAATGGTGCCTGCATATTATTATTAGTGTAAAATCGTAAAATTATATGGTAAATATAAGTTATAAGTTTGAATGGTAAAATATCTTTTGGTACAATATTAAAAATAATTAAATTCAAGTAAACTATCTGAAAATGTATTTTATGACTATACATGCATAATTTGTACTATTAATATACAATTATTTTATTATTTTATCTGAAAAATATCAAATGTATAATAACTATTTTTAAATTTTGATTCAGTACCTAGTATAAATTGTTACCGGTGTTGGTGAGTTGCAGTCCAATCTCTAAATTTAGTACTAGTTGCGGCCACATTTTATTTATCACTTCATATCAGCCTATCAGTGTTACCCAGGAAACACTATGAGGAGGTTGGCTGAGTTGTCTCCCAAAAATGTATTTTTATTATTATTTATTATTTTTTTTTACTGGTGAATAGGTAAAATGATTTTTTTGAGATTATTGATTGGGCAAAAACTTAAAACTTAATGATTTAACAATCTTAAACTGCTATATTTATTTTTTTGCTAGCTTTGTTATCTGGTGTCTTATAAATGCTTCTTTTTTACATATTTTCTTCGTTTTTATTCCATTGCTTCTATATTTTATATATGTCTCAGTTTGAACTTCTCGTAACTCACCAATAAAATTATAAAATAATATAAATAAAATAAAATTAGATGGAAAAGTTTTCTGGGCTGCAACTAACTTAGTGCTAAAATATTACCTAGCCGCAACTCACCTATAGCCATTGTTACGATTATGATTTATAACTATTGAGTTATATGATCATAATGTGATGAACATGTTTAATGTTTATGTAATATTATAATTAATATCTTAAAAATAATTCATAAAGTTTTTGTATAGTGACAAAATGTTTAATACACATACTATTTATTTGATTCTAAACTTTTTAGTTTAATTTTCTTATATTGGATTCTATCTATTTTTTTAGTTGCTTGTATACATTAATAATTATGCAATTTTTGTGGATTCCATAATAATTATGTAATGTTAAAACTTTTTAAACATGGTGATAAGTCTAACAATTTGTATAGTTCATATCTACTTAATAAGTAATTTCTATTTTAAAATATAGCACAAATTTTGAAATTAGTATTTTATCGTTAGATTTGTGTTGTCATTTTAAATATGTAAAAATAATATTTTCATGTAAATGTAAAAGTATATAATTTTGTTAAAAATGTTAATACAATAAATGTTATTGTGTTATAAAATAATGATATGTATAAATATGTTCAATTTATTTAGCAAATAACTGTGTTATGTTATTTCCTATATCAGATAAAAATGTTTTACTTTCAATCCACATTTTATTGATTAAACTTAATATTTACTCATTCTAGATTGTTCGCTAGGCAACAGAACTTATTGTTGTTGTTATTTTATTCAATATCTTTGCTGCATTTAAAAGTAAATTCTTCTTTAATTTAACTTTTACAAAATGTTCTGCTATGAAAAATATGGTGAACACATCACTGAAGAAACAGTCAATAGTAATCAAAAAAATGACAATCATTTGTTGAAAAGTGGTGATTTCATATCCAAACCAATTAAAAGTACAAGATGTACAATCAATGAAAATATATTACAACTTCAGTATCCTTTATTAGATTAAAATAGTATTTTACACATATACATTTTAATATGTAATTGTTGTTCCAGTCTATACTTAATACTTAATTAGTAGTTAATAATTATATATATATATTTTTTATAAAACGTAAGATATCTATAATCAAGAGGTTAGGCTAATTAGGTATGATAGATGATATTACATATAAATAAATAATAATGTAGTTTAATTTAATTGATATTTATATTATTATTTTATTAAATATAAATAAATCTTTTGAGTGGTCACAGAAACTGAATGATGTATATCCAATGACTCTAATACAGAGGTTAAAAATCCTTAAGCTCTATATCTAAGTCATTCTTTTGGATATGATTGTTGTTCTAAAATGTTCAATATATGTGCAGCAGACAAGCATACAGTTGTGTATGCAGCAGGTAGTTATATAATTATGTTTGACATCAATGAAGGAAAATTTAATTTTAGAAAATGTGCCGGCAATGGAGGAATAGGATATATAGCTGTAAGCTTATTGAATGTTTAGAGTATTTTTCAACAATTAATAAAAATTAATTTTTGTTAAATTAGAAAAATCCAGTTTTGAGCCACATTGCGGTAGGAGAAAATTGTTCTAATCCACTGATTATTGTGTACGAATGGCCAACATTTGAAATAATTAGTGTTCTCAAAGGCAGTGCCAAACAACAAAACAATTGGTTATCTTATAGGTATAAGTGTATTATGATATGAATTAAAAGTATAATTTAACTACTTAATAATTTAATATATAAGTACAAAAATGTAGTATAGTAGTTATCAAGTGAGTGATATGGTTACGTTATACTTGGTCATTTTGTAGATCACAATAATACGGATTATTTTAATTTACCCAATAAAAAATTATTCTGAGTATAAATGGCCTTGTCAGACAATCATGATTAAATACTAAGTATACTTTATTATATTAAAATTAATCTAAATGTTTTGAAAATATTTTTGTATTTAGTAAATATATAGCAATATACATAAAAGTTTCAAGTCTTCATGAAAAATATAATTGATATTTTTCTTTGAATATTTAATGTTGTCAAAATTTAAACTTCCATCATTCATAAAGAAATATATTCTTATAAAAATAATCTATATTTTTATATAATTTATATGTTCTTTATGCTAAACTTTTTTTTAACTTCGGTAATGAATTAAACTTATAAGAAATCTTAGAATGTATTTAACTTTTTAAACATTAGGTCTTATTATAAAAATGTTATGCATATTTATCTACAAAATAATTTGCAAATTTTCATGATTTTGATTAATTTCGTAAACATTTGTACAAGATGTGCAATCATGTTGTATTTTCTCAAATATAAAAAGGTAAAAAGTGCGTAATTGTGTTGTGTTTTTTTAGATAAAAAGGTAAAAAGTGCGCAATCATGTTACGCCTCCAATTTGTTTATTGCTAACATAAAACACTCAATATTGAACATTTAAGTACTTGGTAAAATTGCCCCAAAAAGCGATAACTTTAGAAAAAATTGTTATTTGTTATCGGATAACATATAACAATTTTTTTATAATATAAATAAAACACAATTTATTGTAATGCCAATAAATTCATCGCTCCGCTCAAAGTATAATATAAATTCAATTTTTGATTT
Source organism: Rhopalosiphum maidis (assembly GCF_003676215.2). Lineage (NCBI taxonomy): Eukaryota > Metazoa > Arthropoda > Insecta > Hemiptera > Aphididae > Rhopalosiphum > Rhopalosiphum maidis. The sequence goes on along the minus strand of NC_040878.1, from coordinate 91,937,775 downwards.
CAGCCAAAATGGTGAATATTTGTGTTCACAAGCGGGGGAACCTGATAATACTTTAACAATTTGGGATTGGAAGAAATCGAAAATAGTTTTGAGGACGAAGTCACATAATCAGAATGTGTACGTTTGTAGATTTTCGAACTTTATATCTGACCACTTGGTAACTGCGGGGTTAGGACATTTAAAATTTTGGAAAATGGCAAAAACATTTACTGGATTAAAGCTTCAAGGCCAGCTTGGATGTTTTGGAAAAACGGAAGTATCAAACGTCATTGGAATTTACTCTATGCCTGATGAGAAAGTAAAATAAATACAGTCTTATATTTTTTATCACTTTAATAAATAAGAGTAAATATTATTATGTATACACATATATTGTGATTTTTTAATGTTTGTATTTGTGTTAAAATACATTCAGTCAGAATTCTGAAATACGAATTAATATTACGGCCGATTACCCCGATAAAAACCCCTCTCCCCCTACCAACAAAAGTTGGTTCTGTTATGAAGTTTTAATTTTTTTGAGTCGGGGAAAACATATATTTTTTAGATAGGTATTTAAAAGTCTCCACGTCCCACTCACCGTTAATTGCCTAATAAATATAATATATATTGGTACAAAAATAATGAGTACTTATAAACGTTAAAAATGCCTAAATTCAAAATATAAGTATTTTCAATGAGTTAAATAAGAACTATTATTATTGATTTCATATTTGTACTTGCTGTCCATATTTCATATCCATTAGTAAGAGTCTATTAAGATAATTTTAGGATTTGGCTAAGATTAAAATCCTAAGATAAATCATAGATGTCTGGAGTGACTAAGGAAATTTCCTAACGGAATATAGAAAAAGAAATTAGTTCTATATAGGTATAGTGTTGGAGTGGTATCAGTTGTAAGCAAAATGAGAAAATAACATTGAGATAGTTCAATTATGTTGAGCACTATTTGTACCCGCTGTGTTGTCTTTGTCTTACATACATACAATATGGAAAATTTTCAATCAGCAAAATTTATTTATGATGTTAGCTTTAATATTAGAATAAATTTATCTATCACCAAATTTAAAGTTAAGAATATTATTTTGGAAATATCATATGCTTTTATTGATATTATGATTTTAAAGTGAGTTATGAACATTTTAAAGTTGTAATATTTTACATAGCTATAACTCACTTTAAAATAATAATATCAATCAGTGGCGTAAATTGGGTTCAATTTTTGGTGGTGCAGTGGCATATTCTTAACTTATAATTATTTCCAATACACCAATAATCCAACTTTCTAAGTAAAATCCTTCCCTATAAACTATAATATATTTTTCCATAATATATTTCTTTAAATAATAAATACATTTAAAATTATTTTAGCAGTAAAACTTTTATTATTATAATACAATAAATTTCCGTTACAACAAATACCAATACAATGAAAAATTCCGTTATAACGAAAGTCATAGAAGTCCCTTGTCGAAAAGCAGGGCTTATAAAGAGCTTATTCGAATTTTTGTTACAACGAAATTTCCGTTATAACGAAAAAAAATTCGGTCCCCTGGAGTTCGTTGTAACGGGATTTTACTGTATTAATAAAAAAACAGCAAAATGTTTTTTATTTATTTTTAAGTTAAGACGACGTCCTCTTTCCACAGATCTCGAATTGAATTCATCAATTACTTGGTCAAAATTAATATTATTCTTTTTTTCGAGCTGTAAATTAGCTAAACTGTTAAACTACTAAATCTTTCTTGTCTCATAGTCGTTCTAAGGTAAGTTTTTAACCTCTTTAGACAAGAATAAGATTTTTCGCAACATGCTGTATTAGTAGGTATTGTTCGGAATATTTTTAATGTCTCTATAATTAATGAAAACCTTTTTGAATATCATTTTGTTTTATGTATTCTATTTTTGATTCTAATTTATCAGGTACTGAATTATTGCCATACACGAAAATTACAATTTTGTACCTGTTTATATATTATATATTTCAATGATTTTCTGGCGATGCAAAACCATACCTTTGCATCACCACAACTAAAAGTTGTGTTGGTGCAAGTGCTGCATTTGCACCACCCAGTTTACGCCACTGATATCAATAAAAACATAGCTACGAAATTTTCTAAAGTGATGGAGTGAAGAACAAAAAGAAGAAAAAGTCCTAATTATTACAATAAATCAACCACTAATTTATTATATAAATTTAGCTATACATTATTTTATGAACGAGTGTGATTACATGTATATTATATTAATTAAATAACAGGTAATATCCGGATGTGATTGGGGTAATATTTTGGTGTGGGACAAAGAATTCATCGATGTCGAAGTGACGAGGAAATTTAGGAAACCGTGTCATTCAGCGCCGATCATCATGTTTTTGTATTCCGAAAATGACGAGTTGTTGACGAGCATCAGCATGGACGGTTCAATCAAATTCTGGTATTATCATACAATTGATTCAGCCGACCCGCCTGAAAATGACCGTGTACTGGAAATGGAACCTTCGTTTACGATTAATGTTCAAGACAATGTGGGTAACGCAAAAATCATGGGTATGTGTAAGGTTGACGACGGCGACCACAAATCGAACGATTATTTCATTCAGGTATAAGTATAATTAATGCCACTGAAAATTGTATGCAAATTATAAATCATATATATATATATTGTATATATATTATATATAAGGCTAGGTGGATGGATGTTTATGTATAATGTATCATGTATGTATGTATTAATGCGAATAAACATAGCCAAAATAACATAAAAATAAGAATAAAAAAAATAGTAAAAATTAAAATATAATAGGTATTAAAAATAGTTATTTATATTATTTTCAATTATATTATAATTAAAATTTTATGTATAAAATATTTTGAACGATTCTACAAAAACAAATGTTTTACCGTTTTAGTTCTAGTTTTATAACTTTAAACAATTCTTAGAATTCGTTTATCCGCATCAATAAATGTCTTTTTAATTTTTTGAGGGAGACTTATATTGGCTATACCTATTTATATAAAAACCAATACTAAAACATATTTTTTACGTGGAATCACAAAAAATATTTCCCTTGACTAATATTATAATATAATAATTTAATTATATATATAATTAATGTTATTATTATTATAATATATCAATCAATTTTTGAGCGTGTCAAAACTTTTATTAATTATCTACATATTAAGGGGATTCGATACCGTGATTTTCTTTTTTTGTCTAACGCACGCGCGACTTAGAATTTTAGACGGATCCTTTGCCAATCATACCAATTGATCCAATGAAGCGATAAGAATTCTAAAAACAGATTTGAATTTATCGTCGAGTCTACTTGAAATTGATTTTCCCAGATTTTTGACTTTTTGATTTTAACTTCTCCAAAAATTAAAATACGGCAATTTTTAATTACTCTTAGTCTTTTTTGATATAATTTTTTTAGGAATTTGGAGGAAAATATCAAAGCTGTGAGAAAGTCGATTCCAAATAGACTTGACAACAAATTCAAATTTGTTTTCAGAATTCTTATCGCTTCATTAGATCAATTGGTATGTTTGGCAAAAAACATGTTAAAAAAACTATATTACGCGTGTGTTAGACACAGACAGAAAATCACGAGATGAAATCCCCTAAAATGTTTATGATATTGCATTTTAATTCTTATGATTTATTTATTATGGCGATTGGCCACGTCCATGCAGGGCAATGTAGCAGTTTTAAATGTAATATTATCTATTCAATAATAAATTAATTCTTATGTATAGTTCAAAAATATGTTTGATTTCACTAATTAGAACCTACAATTTTATACTGTATAGTACTATAGTGCGGATATACTATTAATTATGATTATATATGGTCTACAACGTCGATAAATAAATAGATAAATAATTAAATATTTTTATATATTTATTTTATATTACATTATGATAATAATATGTATAGGTACCTACTTATCGTAAGCATTTTGGTTTAATATACTTTTATCGTTTTTGTCGTTTAATTGTAGGATGGTAATGGGGGAATATGGCTTGCTGATATCGAAATGGCCGCAAACGCAAAACCGCTTAGACGGCTAGCAAAGTTTCACGGTGGTGTTATAACTTCTTTGCAACCATCGCCTGTCGGTTATTTTATTGCTACCACTTCGTTGGACGGTTGGATCCATATCCACGATGTCACTAACAAAAAGTTGATATTCACCTACGATTTCAAAATACCAATCACTTCGTCAATTTGGTTACCCCTGCAGGTATATGAACATTATGAACTTCATGTTTTATCACAATTGCCATTTTAACCAAGAAGTTATACACTTAAATATGTAACTACAACATGGCTAAAAATCATCATATACATGGTGTAACTTGTCTATTTGACATTATTGTATTTGCTCTATTATTGAATTTGTCAAATAGACAAGTTACGCCCGGACACCCCTGTATATTATATTATAATATAATTTTTGAAATTAAATTTCAATGAATAATCTGTTTAGATTGCTAGTTCGGGAGATATCTTCGTGATCGGATTTCAAAATGGAATTTTAAAAATAGTTGCCGTACCCCTCAAAAAATGTATTGAAGAAAAAATATTAAATCTTAGCGAATTAATTGAAATACAAGTAGGTAATAAGTATATAAGTATGGTTATAAGTATAAACTTAAAATAACTATTAGATCATTAAAACTTATAGAAATATTTATAAATTGATTATAATTTGACAATAATAGTATTGTTTTTATTTTTCAGAGTTCAAAACCTCATACTAGTGCTGTCAGTCATTTGTCCATAAACCCTAGCGCCAAAACTCTTATATCTGGAAGTGACGATAATACAATATTTGTCTATAAAATAAAAACTGAACCTATCAAGTTGAGTCCTATTGGAATGTTTCCATTACCTGGAAAAGTCACTTTTATTCATTGGAAACCTTCAGAAGTAAAAACTGTTTGTATGCTTTTGCCTATGTATAGTAATCACTGGGGCTATGAATTTAATGCATTTAAATCTAAAAACAATCAATTTAAAATATTCTGAAAAATCAAAACTTTAAAAATATAAAAATAAAAAATAATTCATAAAATGTGTATTAAAAGAGTATTATGACAGAATATCTTCAAAAAAGGTCCACTTATAAAATTAAACAAAATAAAGTCTCCCAAAAAATACTGGATGGCGGATACTTATAATTAATAATGTATAATATATTTTACTTTAGCACATTTAGTATTTTTTATTAATCGGCTAACTAACTATATTATTACGAATATTATAATTTGATTAATACTTGGATAGTTAGATGTCATATTCTTATTTTAGTTTATCCAAAAACTTCCATAAATATATTATTATATGATAGACTAAAAGTTATTGAAATTGATATTGACTATATTATATTATATATCCTTCTACTACATTGTTTATTTATTTTTGCGTTGATTTTTTTTTTTAGTATTTGTGTATTTATGTTTCATGTTTTTTTTAGAGAAGTCATCTGAAAATAATAATATTAGGTACCCCATAAAATTATTATTTTTATTTTTGAATAATTAAATCCGATTTTTGTTTCATAATTGTAACCATTCAGAAGTAAAATATTTTTACGTGTTTACATTTTAATCATTAATCACTATATTTTGTGATTTTTTTCAATGTTTAAATTTATTTCAGAAACAAATGGTATTAATAAGTTGCGGTACTGGACATATTATAGAAGTAAAAGTTCCTGCAAGCCGTCCATCGTACACTACCGAATCATTTTTGTTAAAACTTGAATCACGTGTAATACAAACTATGAGTACTAAGTCAGAATTACAACGTCAACAATATTTTTTTGATTTGGAGAACAAAAAAAAAGAGAAAATTAATAAAAAAATGGAGAAATTGAAAAATATTAGAGAAAAAAATCCCGATCTAGACATTAATGAAATGTTAGATTTTGAAGATTCTGAAGAAGGCAAAGAGCCGCCAAAAATCTTTATTCCACCATTACCGAACCCCGTATTGTTTGCAATATACACTCCATCCGAGAAAGGTATATGGGTATCGATTGATGGATATGATGCTGGTTATTTATATGAATATGATTTTAACACGTCTGAACCAGTAACTAATGCCCATATAATAATACCGTATAAAAATAATATTCCACTAACTGCGATTACAATGTTGTAAGTATATAATATACTACCGATATATACTATGTATACCTTAGGTACCTACTAAAATTAATTACTGGATAATATATTCTGTACTCTATACATATACTTCCTTACAAGTTACAGCTACTCGCTTGATTTTTGAGGGGAAGCGGGAAGGGGAGTACTTTTTTTATAAAAATATTTTAATTTACCTATCTATTTTAATTGTGTCATAGTCAACGAAAAATTTAAATCACCACATATTGTTTTTACACTTTTGCATTTCCTAGTATAATTTCAAATTTATGTTTACATCCTTATAAGCTATGAAATATGAATGTATAATATTGAATAATACACAAGTGTAAGGACAATATTACATAGGTAATATTTATGTGTATTTATAAATCATATAGTAATATTGTTTAATATTTTATACGTAACATGTTTTTTAAATTCGTCTATTTATAAAAAAAAAAAATCCTTTTACTTTTTGTAAGAGTCCAATTTTATTTAATTATTTAATTATTAGCATTTGCTAATTTTCACACAACGTTTTCATCTTGTGATTAACTAACATTCTATGTTATAATATATATTTCATTATGATTTCAAGTGGGACTGATCCATTAACAATTTTAATGGGGTTTGCTGATGGTAGAATACGCCTTACAAATGTTCAAGTAAAAGATGTATCAGATTTTGGTGACTATATTGAATATTCAATCCACGATAACATAAAAGGAAGAGTAAATATGTTGTGTTTCAGTCATGATAACTGTATGTTATACACTTGTGGTGATGATGGAAACATTTTTAGTTTTATGTTTCAATGTAATAATAAGGTCATTGAGAAGTGTATGTCTTCAATTTCTAAATTTCCTCAGCCATCTGTATTGGCTGTAAGTAATTATACTATAACATAATAATACAATATTATACCTATATTATAATGATTAATGGCTATATATATATTATATAATATTATAAATATTTATTTATAAATTAGGAAGAAAACATTTTAACTGATAAAGAAGACCTAAAATTAAGTTTGGAAGAGAGAAAGATTCATAAAGAAAATCTTAAAGCTTTAAACTTATCTAATAAAGAAAAGGATAAGACTAATTGTTTATTAAATGAATTGAGAGAAAAGTTCAAACAAGTTATAGTCAGCAACAAGTCATTACCAGAACCATTACAATTAACTGATGATTATTTTCAATTAGATGAGCGAATTAATAGTTCACTTATTGAAGAAGCACAATCTGAAATGGATAAATTACATTTGAAACTAGCATTTGATTATGAAAAGAGTTCATTAGGTTTTAAATATTTAAAAAATTATTTCATTGATCCAATTATAACTAATACATTTGCAGTTAAAGCAATTTTGTACGTGTAATTAATTTGATTTGATTTTTTTATACAGATATTATTTTTGTTTTATATTTATATTTTTCAAATTAAATATTTACAGGAGAAATGTAGTAGTTAAAACATTATACCATGAAATGCGTCATAATTTATTTAGTAGTTTAGTAGAAGAATTTGTATCTAAGAAACTTAAATTTCCAAAACAATCGTAAGTAATAAGTTTTAATAATCATATTCAAAATATTATCAGATGTTTAATGAAAATGAAATAAATGTGTACGCTGCTAAGACTTGAGGAAATAAAAGTTCCAAACAGTGTAAGGTCTGTATAATTTTAAATTAACCTTGTAAACAAAATTAATAAAATAATATCAATAAAATAATGATATTAATACTATTATTTAATTATTGTATTTGTAGAAAACGTGGATCGACGGTATTAAACAAAGGAGCTCACAATCAAATTCATAATGTATCTGAATCAGAAATATTTCTTCGAAATGTACTTGAAGAGTATCCTTCTTTACCGAAGAAAATTCAAAGTGCCATTGATAGGTTTGCTTCTAGAAGAAATTTTGAAAATCAAGAAATTCTTAAAATTCTAAACATGTATAACAATAAGCCAGATAATAATACTATTGAAGAAGAAGCATTACTAGATAATGCTTGGAATACTATTGGCTATATGAACTTAAAAACAGGATCGGATTTCAAACTGACTGAAAATGAAATAGTTACAATGGAAGATAAATTTGAACAATACATTAATGTTAAAAAAGAGGTAAATTATCTATTATTCAAAATATTTAAAATAAGTAAATTTATTATAACTTAAGTATATATCATATTATATGAATTTATGTAATAGGCTTATAATTTGAAAACAACTTTTAATGAAAAAGTGTTAGACCTTAGACTACGTAAAATAAGTTTAATACACGATTACAAACAATTCAAGTTTGATGTTTGTATGATACAAAAGGAATTGAATGATCCAGAAATAATGACTGCATCAAATTTCCCTGAAGTTGTATTGGATGAATTTATCGATGTAAGAAATAATATACAACTATAGTAAATTTATTATTATTACCTATAAGTTCTAAAGATAATAAGCAGGAAATGTAATTCATAACATTTATAATAGAAGTTTAGAATATGAAGTGTATCACCTACTTTAGAACATGAAGGCTTTTAGCGATAAATTATACATATCCACTATTAACATTTATTTTATTTTTGCATACTGTATATCATTGTATTAATATATATTATTAGGTATATAGTTTAAATATTATCATGTTTAGTAAAATATAATTTTGTTATGTAGGTACCTAATTGATTATTTTTGATTTAATAATGTTTTAGCCTAGCTTGATTGATCCATTTGAACCTATTGTTCATTGGGATCCAACAAATTTGATTTTAAAACCCGAAAAAAGTCATATTATGCATAAGAATGCAATTTTTGATGAGCTTACTAATCTAGAAATCATTATGCAAAATACGAGAAAAGAACAATTGAAATATAGACATATGTGTTTACATGAAACAATGTTAACAAAAATCAATATGTTTGATGACGATGTAATGGAATTGTATAAAATGCGAAAAGATGTTAGGCTCCGAAATAAATTTCTTGATTTATTGGCTTTAACATTTGAAGAAGAATTGATTATTTTGAATGATTTTGATTTAGCTGAAGATAAATATTTACAGAATGTATGCCTTAAAATAGGTTTACAAAATGATAAAGTTAATCAAGTAATGTATTTATTTAATAAACTTCTACCAATTAAATATTAATATTAATTAACTAGACATTATTTATTTATTATTATTGCTAGATACAAAACATTCAGGAAGAAATCAAAAATTTGAATGATATTATCAATAATGAGTCAAATATGTTAATAGATATTCAACATACTTTTGATATGGAAATTCGAAATGATGGGTTTGCTAAATATTTTAAAAAAATTTTTAAAAAGAAATTGAAAATACCTAAACTCAAATCTGATGACGCTGAAGGTAATGCTATAATTATACATTTTATTAATTTAATAATTTGTATTTATCTTATAGTTGCTTTAAACATCATCTACATAAGTAATCAATTTTTATGAAATATTAATTATGTGTTTTTATGGGAAATATCTTTTCATTTTTTAGATACACTTTCGTCTTCTTCGTCTGGAGGAAGTGATGAATCCGATTCGGAATTTATTAATGAAGGTGCAGAATCATTCACGGCAATGAGTCGAGTAACCGTGTTTGATGAAAAAGTATTACCATTAGGTTGTGATCCAAAATTATTAAATATTACATTTGAATTGAGGTCAAAACGATATGAAATTGAAAAAACCATAGAGGATAATAATAAAAAAATTGATGTTCTTAATACACGTTTAAGTTTAACTTATGAAGAATTTGATGCCATTGAAAATGAATTAAAACAAAACATAAATGAATTAGAAGCATATCGGGTAAGAATTTTATTATAATTATTTGTTTTTTAGCTATACATATTAATATTTACCTTAAATGCAGATTTGCTACTCTAAAACTTAAAAGTAGGGATAGAAATTTAGTATCAATATAAATAAATATTTATATTCTATTAATGATTAATGTGGTGGTATACTTTATATTATAATTAATAGTTATTAGGTATGTATTTAATTATATTATGGTATGATTCATTGATTTAATTGTTATAGTGTCAACACATTCCAGCAGAATAATGTTAAATCTTAGAAGTTTCATTATTCTTGCTTATTAAAACAATTTTATATAAATAAAAATGATAGTAATTTGGATTATATTGTCTTCAATATAAAATTAGATACAATTATTTCAAATCATGGATTGTAAAATATATAGCATATTGTTTATAATTCGACAAATATATTTTTTTTAGTTGCTTATTATTATATAACTATTCTTTCAGAAATGCAATTTATAATTTTATGCACTGAAGTTCTGCTGGTAACAATAGTTAATTTTAATGGATTTAAAAAATAATAATTGATTTAACTCCCTATTTATAAAGGCATGTTTATTGATTTTATATTTATTTGAATTATAGGTAAAAAACAATTGAAACTAAATGATGTTAAAACTACAATTGTATAAATAAATCTCAAATGACCAAAGCTAAATTATTGAAAAATTGTATCGTATTATATGAAAATGTTATGCAAGATCTGACAAATAGAGTAATAGAGTTGAAAAAAGAAAAAAAAGAGATAGTAAATACATTTAAAAATGAAAAATTAGTTGCTAAACAGTTTCGTACAGAAATAAAACAGATGGAAAACATTCTAAAAAATTATAAAATAGCCATTAAGATGAGATGATAAAAAAATTTAAAATTGAAACAGATTGGAATTTTTAGACGAAATGGAAATGACTATAATCAACTATATGATTATTAACTCTAAGTCAAAGGCCAAAGATACAAAGGAATGTTTCCTTCGAGAAATAAAACTATTAGAAGTATCTATACCTATTACAAATATTATAATATAGGATCATCAGTTTTAGGTATAAACTATTTCAGGAATTGTTTTTATTTCAGAATAAAATCAGCTCTCAAACAGAGTCAATAATTGATTTGTTAAAATGGAATACTTACAAAATAAAAATTTAAAAGATGTTTGTGGAAACATAAATAAAATTCGACAGTGTTTGATGGATCAAAAAAAAATTAATGTAATTAATATTTATATTAAGGGTATATAAATTTAATGTAGTTCCAAGATTTATAGTTAATTCAAATGTTAACCTTATTCATAAATCTATAAACTAGTTTATAATTTATTATTTTATTATTAGTGTTATTAAAAATATTTTTAGCATTAATACTTTCTGAAATAATGAATGTTTACCTACTGTTATACTTCTACATAGAACATTATAATTTTAACATAATCTAGAAACCAAGAATAACTAGAAATTTGTTGATACAAATCTGAATGTTTGTAGTATATCACTAACATTATAGTCGTTATACTTATTATCCTTATACAAGATAATTTTATATTGGTTTGGGCAACAAATTTCTAGTATTATGTATATATCTTTCAGTAAATATTTATTTTCTAATACTCAGGTAAAACTTCAAAATTTAACATTGGAATCATCATTTACTACAGAACTTACTACCATTAA